>NW_024357613.1:14395497-14579187 GCF_014805655.1 Passer montanus | reverse complement strand
CGCGGTGCGCGGCCCCGCAGAGCGGAGCGGAGCGCAGGCGCCCGGCAGCCCGGCCGGAGCAGGTGCGGGCGGCGCGGGGACCCGCTCCTCCTCCTTCTCCTCCTCCTCCTCCTTCGGAGGGCGTGCGGGGTGGCGAGGAGGCGCTTGTTATCTCAGCCGGGCTTATGTTCAAATAGGATTTTTAAATTTTTATTTTACCAGAAAGGGGGGAAATTAGTGTTTCAGCCAACTTCTGTTTCCTTTCTTTCTTTTCTCTAAGTTTGGATTTTTCTTCTCTCTTTCCCTCTTGCTACCCCTTGACAGACACGCCGAGGGTCCGGCGTGAGCGGTGCTGGTGTTGCCTCCGTCTGTGAGTACCGAGGCTCTTCTGCTGCTTCCAGGAGCCTTCGCTAAGATCCCTTCTCCTCCCAGTACGGATAACACCAGCAACCGCAACGGGACCTCGCTACCTCCCTGCCCCACCACCTGGTGGCACTTCCCTGACCTGCCTTCTCCAGCTGCCACCCAGCTGCCCTTCGCACACCTCCCCTTATCTCCTGGACCAAGGCCTCTATGGTCACTTCATGGAGCAGAGATTCAGCTGCCTGGAGTGTTGCTGGGTGCTGCAGGGGAGCATCCATTCTGCACCCTGTGTTTCAGTCCCAGCAAACCCTCTGTCTGGTGCAAAGGCACCAGCTGCTCCTCACACCCTTTGCTTCTTATCTCCTTCTTGGCAGCTTGTCTGTCCCATGATCTTGCATAGTGCAGATGGCTGCATGACACCCTTGGGAGTGAGGGGCAGGAGGGGACCTGCTCCACCCAACTTGCAAGCTTTCCTCCTGGCAGGCAGCAGATCAGATGGTGTCTGCCGTTCCCTCCTCCAGTGCAGCAGCACCTCTGTCACTTGTTGTCACTTGGTCTTGGTGAGCACAGCTCACACTCCTCCTCCTGGGTGAGTCACCCCTGGCTTAGCTCCTGCACTGCTCTGGCTGCTTCGATCCCAGCCCTGTGGACAGGAGAGGCACACTGGCCATCACTAGTCGCTCCCCTGGAAGCAGAGTTACGGCGCCAAAACCAGGTGGTTGGCAGTAGGGATCACCTGCGCTGGGAAAAGGAAGAGGAGCTTGTGGACAGGGAAGTCCAGCTTACCCCAATGCTGGCTGAAAGTTGGAGCAAAGCAAGGATGTCACATGTGGATGTGTGGACAGCTGCTACTTCTCTCACATGCGAACAGCCAATCAGAATTCTACATGAATTACAGTGACTTGAATTATGCCTTATTGTGATGGCGCTGATCGTGGCAGAAGGTCTGGTGAGAGCTCTGAAATGGATCTGTCACTGGGTAGGGCAAGGTGAACACCAACCTGCTTCTCAAGTTGCAGGCAGACATTGTAGTGTTAGCTGTGTTTCCCGCATCTCTAATTGGAGAAACCACTGGAGTGTATTCTTGGACATTTAGTATCTAGATATGTGGTTAGCATTGTCTAAAGCACAGCTTCAGAACTTTTTGTAACATTGTCATTTAAATCAAAAGGACACCAGGAGATTGAGTCATAATCCTCAAATTGGTATGTGGCCATTTGTGTTGGCCCCATGCTCGAAACAGAACGGCTGCTGAGTGAATAACAAAGGTTTGCACTTCCCTGCCCTGTTGGGCAAGACGTGCACTCAGGAGAGTGCCACCAGTGAAAGGAGTGAAGATCCACAGTCTACCAAAGAACAAAAAAAGGAACAAGACATATTAGCAATATGAATACATATTTCTGTTAATAATTATTTATATTATAGCTTACATATACTTCTTTATTAGAATGCCTGTTTATTCAGTAGATGACTTTTTTGCACAACTGACACCAATAATTATTGTTTGCAAAATGTTTATATCATCCAATTTACTGTTTCATCTTTTTCCGATTAGGTAACTTTT
Source organism: Passer montanus (assembly GCF_014805655.1). Classification (NCBI taxonomy): domain Eukaryota; kingdom Metazoa; phylum Chordata; class Aves; order Passeriformes; family Passeridae; genus Passer; species Passer montanus. The sequence goes on along the minus strand of NW_024357613.1, from coordinate 14,577,281 downwards.
CTTGATGGCAATTAAATCCTTTATATTAGCAATATGATTGTACATAGATAATTTCACAGAGCCATTAAGGCTTGAGAAGAGCCACAACTGAGTTGCAGAGTTTGGACAACAGGGAGAAGATTAACTATCTAATCACAGTAACTTCCTCTGTGCTTTGAGATTGCCTTAAAAAATGTGCTGAACTTTATGGCTAACTATTTTAATTAGTTTAACTTTCAGCCTGCAAATATGTGAACGTGCTCTTAAGATTAGGTCTGTGTCTGGGCTTCCAAACAAATCCCAGTTAGTTTTCTACATTTGTGCACCCGGCAGAAGATGCTACCTTAAGAACACTGAGACCATGTCTTGTACTTAAAGAGAGCAGAAGGAGGAAGGCATCCAAAGGCATAGTATCAAAATATCCTCCAAAGAAATCTCCAGCATGTAGTCAGAAAATGATGATTTTTCATTATCATTAGTTGGCCAGTGTTGTCACTTTCTACTTGATAATCTACTCGTTCCTAAAACCTGGACATCTCAGAGGGGCAAATTTCTGCTAGGAAAAGGCAGATCTGTGGCAGCTGATCCCAGAGGAACACACATATGAATTCCCAGCTGTGCTCCAGCCATTTGCCCAGCGTGCTTGTGCTGGCAGCAGGCAACTGTGTGCTTTGGGAAGGGTGCAGAAGGTTACAGGAAGTCGTGGGATAGGTGGCTCTAGGAAGCTCTCCTCCCAGTTCCCATTCCAGATACAAACTGTTTGTATTTCTTCCAGATATTTTTGTAAAAAAACCCCAATGATATCTTATTTCAGAGCTGTTTCAAGCCATTGTCTGCTTCTTCATGAAATAAACAAACAGCGATAGAAATGTTACAAGTTCCTGATGATCAGTGCCTTTAGTTGTGCTTGTAAAAATGCATTTATTCATTAATTTCAGTGAAGCATATGCTATCATAATGACTGATGAATCAGCAGATGCTTCTGCACTAGTTGAAAGTATTCCCACTCAGGTTTTGCTTCAGGTTAGCAATGAAATTGCTGTAAGGGGAAAATGTAATGCAGATATATTTGGTAATATTTATGAAGTGTAGTAGGAAGAAAGCAGTCAGAGCTTTGTATGTTGCCACCAGTGATCCCTCCAGGCAGCTCAATAAAAGACAAAAACATCAGTAAAAGAACTCTGCCTTGCTACAAAGAGAATCACCACAACCAGGAACTTACCTGCTGGGAAAGCATAAAATTGCTTGAATCAACACATTTGACAGATCTGAATATGACATGATGTGGTAAGGGACAACCTATTCACTTATCAGCAAAGACGGCACATAAAGTATTGAGACATGACCAAATTTAAATGTTGAAAACACATTTAACTTTAGAAATGTGTTTTAATTACTTGAATTATCGAATTCTCATGTCTTTTCATTTGATTCCATCAATGCCTTGGGAGGGAATTGATTAAATAAATTAGCACATTAATTTTCTGTGAATGGGATTTTCTTCCACAGCCTATCCAATTGATATGCTTCTTGCATTAAAACTTTCAAGTTGATATGCCTTATAAAGACTGCTAGCTGAGCCAAAAAAGCTCATTTGATCTTTGAATCAACAAGTACAGGCTCAAGTATATCCATATGCAATAGTACAAAAACTATCTGCTTCATTGGAGAGGCTGATTTAAGGCAGCTTTACACTGGAAAAGCTTAAAAGAAGCTGATTTCATACAACCATAATATTTTAAAATAATAGCATTAAAACCAACTATGCATCTTTCAGCACTAATTAATTTATTACATAACATACTATTAATTCCATAATTTGAGGTGGGGTAATTCTGCACACAGGTATTCCACAGCATAGAGAGTCTTCCATGGGATCTGAAACAGATCTGGTTTTTTGTTTTCTAAACCATATGCTAGATGCCATCTGTCCTTTCATACATTTAACTGCATCAAAAGAATTTTTTGCAAACCAAATATATTGGAGTGATGCATCAGAAAGTGTCCGGAGATGGTAATAGTCAGTGCAGGCTTTGCCTGAAACTTACCTTTGATGTAAGTTCCCACAAGGTTCCACCTCGCTGTTGTCACCAGCACTGGATTGGATCTCTCATATGTGTCAACTTCATGTTTTGAACATCAGCCATTTTTACTGTGGCTCTAACACAAATATGAAAAGTATGGTATGTATAATATCCTGGTTTAAATAGTCAAGGGCCAGACTGAACACTCCCAGAGAAGACAATGCAAGTTTTGTTTCCAAAGGGCTCTCTATACATATTGACATTTCTTCTTCATCTTTCTGAATAAAAACTTGGTGCCAAGAAGAAGATGAGGGAAGTGGTGGGCAGCTTTCTCCCAAGCCATATCAGGCTTGACTCTCAAGTAAATATATCTGTGATTTGACTCAGGATCATTATATTTAGAGTTTTTTTTCTAAACTGTAGAACAAGCCCTGTTTACTGCTGTCTGGGCAGAGACTGGAAGTGTTGGCCTGCAGTGCTGGGCTGCACTTATCTTAAACTGCTGCTCTTTGGTATTTGTTCAGAAGAGGAGCCCTTAGTCCAGTGTTTCCCAGCACCATTCTGAGTGATTAATTTATAATTGATTCCTGTGTGGGAAATGTCACTAACCATGAAGCCAATGTGTATATCCAGAATATGAGATGTGTTGTGTACCCAGCAGGTACACATACATTCATAGCTTTACCTGCGTTTCACCTTCTTTTCAAAAATGAGTGTTCAACAGACGTGAGGATGACAAAAACCTGTATATACACTGTCTCGCTCTGCCTTAACAATACTTTTCTTACATGGTTTCTCATACTTTTACACAGCTAAGATTTTTATCTGCAGTGATATCTGTCACAGCATCTATCATTTGTGAGGTGTGGCAGGCACGCTTTTGCAATGAGGACTTCATATGTGTACATGCTGGAGAAGGACAATGCTAAACTATGGGCTGATGTTTTGAGGGCACTGTGTTGAAATGACAGCAACATGTATAGTCAGATCTGCAGCAAGTCGCTAACTCCCAAATCCAGCCTTTTCCATAGGTGTGTGTCACTGCTACTGCACCCACTTCACTGGGTGTGTCGGCCTCCTGAAGGCGTGTAGCTGTTTGTAGGGATGATCTTGCACCTTTGCTTCTGCGCTAGTAATGGCCTGAAATGTAGGGCATAGTCCCCTGCAGAAGCTGCTTATAGCAATGCAGGCAGGTGGAAGGGCGTTGGTTATGCAAGCTGGGTGCCTCTGTGCTGTCCGGCTGCAGCTGTGTGACTATGGGTGGTAACGATGGTGCTGCCCATGCCCTTTATCTGTGTGCTGTGTGGAGGACTAAATTGTGGTAGAGGAGTTATAGAAAGGCTGTGTCAGCCTCTGGCCCCTGAACTGGTGTGCCCTGGCTCACGCTCCACCTTTCCCTCTGCCAGGGGGATATGCTGTGGAACTGCACGCTCTGGATGGACAAGCCTGAGTGCCAGTCCTCATTATAGGCGTGTTGTCTTATCCTCAGAAAATCATGTGAAAGTATTTGCCACAGGCTTACACATTTTATAAACAATAGGGGAGGCATATAGCCCTACTGAGATAATCTGGCATTATTCATTTAATTTTATGTATGGGGAAACTGAGCCTGGAGAAAAGTGATGCCAGTTCAAACCATTTGGAATTGAATAGAGCAGAAATTTCTGGCATGTCCCTTAAACTAGCTATGTCTTGGCCACTCCCTCGTATAAATCCATGGTTCACTGGTCTTCCCATGCAGTGCCATATGCAGGCATAGGCATGAGACTCAGGACACTACCTGGAAAGAACCTCAAGATCCACCAGGTAGTTGAAGGCAAGACAAACACCTATAAAACATAAGACTTCCTATGATTGTATAGTGAAAGTCCAAATTTCTTACTAAACATACGAGAGCTTTTACTCTGAGTTTTTGTTCAGTGATTACTGTAAATCTTTTAGCTGTCAGGATTCACAGGAGAACAAAATTTTGTAGTTGTGTTTATGTGTGTATACAACACAATAGTGTGTCAAGAGAAAAAGCAAGAGCAGAAAAAGATAATAGAACATATGCATATTTAGTTGTTGAAATCAGAAACACTGTCATAACCTTGTAAAGGGCCTTGAAATCATCTTCTACCACGTCCTGCTCACACTCAGCCCAAGTTGTCATGCATCCATCTCTCCAGGGTGGGGATAGGCAGGGAAATTCCCAGGGAGGGCTGCTCTGCATGCAGACTGTGCTTCCTGCAGGATTTGCACTGCCCATTACAGGGTGTTGTGGCACTGGGCTTGGTGTTAGCCTCTGAGCCATCCATTCTTAGCGCAGGCAGCAATTAATGCTCAGGAAGATTTTACCAGGATTACACAGCTCTGGTGGGAATGAAGTCACCTGTCCCCAAGGTAAGAGTCACAGCTCTCCGTGGCAGATAAATGGACTCCCAAAGGGGAAGCTGACACCTTAAACTTTTGTGTTTTTAAAAGACAATTATTGCATATGAGTAGATCCCAAATTCCTGGGAGCTGCTCCTTTGAAAGAAAGTAGATGCACATTTTATCTACAAGCACATTTTATGAACTCTGCATCTACCCACAAATCTTTATTTTGCCTCAGGCCTTGTCTCAAAATATTAGGTCTTATCTATGTAATGGAGCAGGATGCTTAAAACCAACACCTGGTAAACCTGACATTGGAAGAGAATCTGTCTGTTAGAGGCAATATTAAAGTATGTCCAAATGACAAAGGCCCATCAGATACTGTAATACCTGCTAAAAAATCACAAGTAATGAGATGCTCGTGGACACAAAAGGATAGCTCTGTATCTGAATTATTTCAAGAGTTCATGAATCAATACTTGGAGCAGATCTTTTGTAAATGAGCAGGACTCTGCTGAATTCAGTAGAGTCTTTATGGACACCTATTTTATATTGTTTAACGCAGAAACACCAAGAGAAGTATACTACTTGTCTTTTTATTGGGGAAGTGGCCAATGTGAGGAAAGCTGAGGATGATGGATTATAAGAGTATAATAAAATATTTACAGTAGTATATTTTGATATTGATCATGCAATTTATTGATGCATGCCAAGATGAAAAAATTTTCTTCTTTTTAAATAAGATTGTTGAATAATAAAATTTGGTTTTATTTCTGCCTAGCTGATTCTAATAACAAAAGAACCAGGATTATTTGGTCTAGACCTAGTAAGCCATAAGATCTGAAGAAGGAAAACAAAAGAGGCAAGAAGTGATATCTGCTCTGAACTTAAAATAAGAGGACCTCAGGGAGATTATTGTTGTGCAAATTCCTGGGAGCTACTCCTTTGAAAGAAAAAGGATCCCAGGACAGTCTCAAACCATGAAGAGCATCAACTTCTGTCTGCAGGACATGATGCAGGTGTGAGGCAACCAGACTATCTGAATGGGGAACTCCTGACAGGGCTTAGAGAGGAAAAAGGGATCCTATGGGACAGAGAAGAAGGCATGGGCTGCTCAGGATAAATACAGAAGGAATGCGCATGTCTGAAATTATTGAATAAAAAAAAATAAAAGACTAGCCAGAGTAAAAATTGGTGAAGTACATGAAGGAAGCAGCAGGAGAAAGAATAATGCCAGTGAACAGGTAGCTTAGCAATGAAGGAGTCAGAAAGGTGGAGGATTTTACATCCCAGTTTTTACAGGCAAAATTTTTTTCAGGCTTTCCATGCGGTTGGTGGAACAAATTCTCACCAGTGTGTGAGGAAGACTGAGTTAGGGATTACTCAAGCAACTTGAACACAGAGTCAGGCAGGAAGTGTGACTGATATCACTGTAAGGCTGTTCCCTACCTCTTCAAGAGGTTACAGTGATCAGAAATTCCTAATGACTGCAGAAACAAATGTCACAGTCATCTTCCAGGATGACAAGGAGGAAGAGCTGGGGAAATAGAGACTACCTGGCTTTACTTTCATCTTTGTGGAGGTTAAGGAGCAAATCCTTGTGTAAGCCATGTACAGGCACATTAGACAGAAGAAAGTGATTGGGAAAAAACAACTATGAGTTTACCAATAGCCAATTGTGCTTGACCAACCTCATTAAATTCTTCATTGTAATGACTGGATTTGAAGATGAGGGCAGAGAAGTGGATGCCCTTCAGTTTGGCAAGCTTTTGTCTCTGCTCTTACAGCATCTTTGGAGCTAAACTAGACAGACAGGGTAGGTGGGTTTAATTTTAGTTTAATTCACTAGCTGGATGAATTAAAGTGAGTAAAAAAAAAGGCTGGAGCAACAGGCTGAAAATTATGTGCTGTCTCTTTACAAGTGGTATTCCTTGGGCATTCCTACATCTCCATTCATGGCTTTGGCAATGGGACAGGATGTATCTGCCACAAGTTCACAGATGGTATACAAATGTAGGGAGCAGTGGTTGTGTTGGATGATATGTCTGCTGCTGGAGTCACCTTGACAAGCTAAACAAATGGGCTGATAAACATTTTCTGAAATTCAACAAATGCAGTCCTGCATCTTGGACAGAGTAACACCATGCAACAGCACCAGTATCTGTGCAGTCTATAAGATATATAGTAGCATTCATTATACCATCATGCTCTAGGAAGGGTACCTCTAGGTACAGGGCTAGCTCCAGGGCTGCATTCAAATTCCACAGAGGCTATTTAGGTACAGAAGGGAAATGATACTTTTAATTTTTTTTGAGTTTTACACAGTACAATATTGGTACCTAAAGAAAACTGCAGTGCAGGGCAGTACCTGACTATAAGAGAACCTATCTGCTGTGTTTTGCTGACACAGGGGTAAGGGAGTGCACCAGAAACTTCTGCCAAAGTGCAGGCCCATGCATACATAACCCAGTGCCAGCCCAGAGCTGCCCAGTGGCTGTGGTCCTCAGACCTGCTGGTTATTGTGTCATGAAGCAGATAAAACATCCTTCATGGCTGCTGTCAGCATCTCTGCTCTCTTTTCAGCCCAGACTGGCTGCCTATCAAATAGCCTCCACATACCTTTCTGCAGCAAAGGAAAAGAAGTCATATCTTCCATCTCTGTGGCATACAAGAGTTTCCATTTCTCTCTTTTTTCTGTATTTATTACTTATAAGTTGTTACTTATCATATTTTTTCTTGCCAGAGTTTCCAGCTGCAGCTTTTATACTTAGTCAGCCCTACTTTATAGATCAGACTATTGTCAATAATCTCTTCTCTATGTAGGAATTCACTTCATATTTCTTCATTTAGTAACGTCTTGATTTTTTATTGGACTGCAAACCAGATTAGTCTTATTTTGATGGTTAGTGTTAGGCACGTTCCAGATGTTATATCCTTCAACAAAGTTTTTGCAAGCTTTTAGTATATTTGTAGAAATGTGAATGCCAGATCTGTTAATAGTTTCTCAGAAATTATTGTGCTCCATACAGCTGATGGTCCATTTGCAGTTATGTTTACTGTCACTTAGTTACTTGTTAATCCATATAAATTAAATTAACTAGTTTTTGCACCTCTAACTTTTTAAACTCATGTAATTCAGATGCTTACAGAATCTTTATCTTACAGGGTAATGCCGTTACCTTTTTTGATCAGACTTCTGATCTTCAAATAGTAAGCCTGTGTAGTAAAATCTGTTTTTTGCATACTCGGTTAGTGGCCATTAATTGCTTAAATATTTTATTTTGTTTTAATGAAATAAAATTTATGCATTTTTAATTGAGTCCTGAACCTGAGTCATGTTAATGAGTTACACATTTGTGATATTAACCAATTTAATATTTGAACATGTTTTCTCTAATGCACATTAATTAGTGCTTCAAGATTAGAGAAAAATCAACTTTAATATTTAAGAGAGTCATTTGGCCAAGTTTTAATGTTTTAATGTTTTAATACTCTTGGACTGTGAGTTTTCAATTTCTGTGCTGTTTGGAGTTTTTAATATTACCAATATAATTAAAGATATGCATCCCTCAAATTATAATATTACTTCAAGTGTTTCAAACGGGATAGCTTTCCTTGGTGACTTGTGAAGTGGTTAGGTGGGATGCAAATTGTATTCTGTTCCAAGTGTGCTGCATTTAATGTGTCAGAATTGACAGAAAAGTTTTTGTATGACAAATAAAAATGAAATCTATTCCTAGATGTAGTTAGGGTTTTGTTTTTTTTTTTTTCCTGATACGAGCAAAAGAACACAGGCTACAATGTTACATGACCTGAGCTGTACTTTCAGTATATGCTATCTCACAGTACATCATACAGGATTTATGATCAGGTAATGTTTATAATCCCAAACTTACTCAAATTCATTGATGATACAGACTAAGTCATACTGTAAATGAATATTTGTGAATGTACAGGTGTAATGACAACCATAAATATGTTACCGTATAGGAATGGCAAGACTGTGATTAGTAATAATAACAGCACTTACAATGCAGCGAGAGTATCCAACATGGTCATCACAGGAATTTTGGAAGACCATTTTACCAAGAAAATCAAACTCTAAGCCATAGATAGTGCTTACAGCAACTTCTATTGCCATTTGGCTCAGATTCCATATGAATGTATAGAGATTTTTCTTGCATGACAATATCAAACATGTTAAAATATCTTGCACTATATCCTAAAATGTGAATATTCTGTATGTCTAACATAAGCTTAGATAAAATTATCTTGCAGGCAAGTCAGATATTAGCAGTTTTAAAACACTCTGACATGGTTGCATGAAAAATTCTCTGGCCATAGGAGGTAAGGCTAAGGAAAATGGCATCTGGTCCATGTTATGGGTAGAGACTGCCAAGACAATATTCCAAGACAATATATAGGTATAGTGACCTATAACAATGACTCACTGATCTTACTGATGTTTAAATGGGTACCTGAGGTGAGTCCACCTCTTTCACTTCTTCCTACTCCTCCTTTCCTTCTTCCAAATGTGAGCTCAGCTCTGCTGTTAAATTTAAATGGATTCTTGCTGCATATTCAATTTCTGGGGCTAGGGCTTGCCATGCATTCAGTGAAGAAACCTGAGCTCATGCCTACAGAATTTGGAGTTTCTGGAGTTTCCTGGTGATTCTCCAGTGTTGTGTCTGTATGCTTAGAAAGACAGTGTAATAAGAACTCACATGTGCAATAATAAAGCTGGGTACGTACTTGTATAATTTTTGTTATGTGGCTATCCAACTTGACTTTAAAAGATATGGTGTGTACAATATAGGTGATATTTTAGCCTTATAATTCTAATGAATAGGTAATAAATAGTAGCAATTGCTTGATCAAAATGGTAATGGTTTGTGCTTAGTCTCACTTTTCTTTGTGCACCTGCAAGTTTTCTATGAGCTGCTCCAGGTTCCACAGCCAGTGGGGAGAAATAGATACTTGCAGAGGAAGATGTTTTCTATCACCCTAAGGAAAAAAACTCATTGACTGAGGTTTTCCATCTCTATCAATAATGAAAAAAGCCTAGAGCAGTGACCAGTAGGTGTTAGGTGACTAAAGAAAATTAATCCCACCCTTTATGTATAGTTTAGGAAAACTTCACCCATTCTGAGCCAGTGTGTATATTCCCTGTGTACGTGCAAGCAGAATGTGCTGTCATAATATGAATGATAAGAATACTTTTCATGTATCTATCTCATTCACCCCAGGATATCCTCTGTTTATCAACGTTAATTAATGTGTCTTCATAACAATCTCATGAGGAAAGAATTGCCCCCAATTTAGAGATGAAGAAATGGAGCCATAGCATATTTAAATAAGTTGTCCCCAGTTGCACAGAAAACCAGTGGCATAAATGTAAATACAAGAGGATGCCTCACAATCATAGCCCAAAGATAAGGTAATCATAAGGTGTGGTTCCCAAATCAATACAAACAGTGTAACATGGTCCTTGCTTCCGGCCTGTTCAAGGTAAATAGGTTGAGGTGTGGTGTGCACAAGGTAATTCCTGATGAGCTCACATCAGTCATACACTAAACTTGGTACAGATGTAGCCAGACTGAGGACAGAGCCACAGGGCAAGGGTCAAATACCTGTTCCACATACTTGACATATTTGTGTATCTGTATGATTCATTTATTTTGATTCTGCATAATCCAATCTTTCAGCAAAGCAACAATTTGATAGTCCTGATGAGAGGCATTAGGGGTACTGGTGGATAAGAGGCTGGACAAGAGCTGGAAACATGCACTTGCAGCCCAAAAAATCAACAATATCCTTGACTGTATCAAAAACAGTGTGACAGGATGGTCAAGGGAGGTGATTCTCTCCCTCTTCTCTGCTCTGATGAGATCTCACCTGTGTCCAGCTCTGGGGTCCTTGGCACAGGAGCAGATCCAGAGGAAGGCCATAAGAGTGATGAAAGGTGTGGAGCACCTCTCCTATGAAGACAGGCTGAGAGTGTTTGGGTCCTACTCCCTGGACAAATCTTCAGAACAGCTGTGACGAAGCCCAGCTGGTTCACGCTGAAAGCAAGACAGAGAGCATTTTAGGAGTTTGCTAGTGCAGCTGATTTCATTTCAGGATCATGAATATTTCCTGCAACCAATTTATTTTTGGGGACATAGGTATCTATTGATGCCAGGTTTTGTTCACACCTTCAGTGGGCTTGATGTCCCTACGTATGAGCTGGCCTTCAATAAAGATTTGCTGTGTATTTTTCCCCCACAGCACTCCTCTCCCCTCCTGGCTTCATGCCCTTACTGCCATTCTTGTCCTGCACTTATTTGCATGTCTAAAGCTGTCAATCAGAGTGAGAAGTAGCACAAGCCAAAGACTGTAACTGTACTGACTTACAGTTCAACTCATCATTGTGTATCACCAAAGCTGCAGGAGAAAGCACTTTTTTGCATGTCTAAACCTGTCATCAGTGTGAGAAGTGGCACAAGCCAAAGACTGTAACTGTACTGAGTTACAGTTCAACTCATCATTGTGTATCACCAGAGCTGCAGGAGAAATCCTGTGCAGTTAACTTACTGCTTTGCTATATGGAAAAAGCAAACACATGTTGCTAAAATAGTTTCAAAATATTATTCATGTCATTCTCTCCACATTTTTATTTTCCCTGCTTTTTCCCTTTTCACTCCTCCATGTACTGATCAACTTCCTAATGAGCTGATCATTTGCACAATGTTTCACTTTCCATTTCCGTGTGTCCCTCTCCATTTGCTACACAGTTCATCACAGTTATGCCATCCAACACAATGCCAAGTCACTTTTCCTGCTGCTATCTGAGTCATGGTACAGTTTGGGTTAGCTGCTGGTGCGAGCAACCAACAGCCAACTCCTTGAGCCACCATCATCTGCTGTGACATAACTTTGAACAGAGGCTCTCTCAACCTTTCCCTGTAGGGCACAGGTGAAAGTCACTGAGAGGCTGCATGTTAATGGCAGGGAGGCAGGAGAAAAGGCCACACTGACCACGGACCTGAAGGTCAGCCTCTGGCACAGGGTGATCTAGATGTTCTGCCGAATGCTACAAGAACTGAACCAACTAAAAGCTGTGTCTTAGAGAATCTGTGACAGGAAAAAGGTCCACTGACCCTTTCTACTGTTGTCATGGGTGAGTTGTAACAGAACAGGGACAGACTCATCACTTTTGCTAGAGTATTCAGGTTTATGCACTGAGTTCATTAGTGGTTTACAACTATGGGTTGTATTTGTCTTTGTGTAAGACAAATGGGAAAAGAGCATTTCTTTTGCACCACTTCTTTTTTTTACTGTACCTGGTAAACTACAGAGGAGGAAGGGAAGTGATCTAACCATGCAACTAGGGCCTCTTTTAATCTGTCTTTGCAATTTGCAGAAATATAAGAGATATAGGTATACTAAGGAAGAGTACCCATCTCTTCTGATATTTTTGTAGCTCTAATGTAGCAGTAGACTAAGATGAATTAACTAACACTGAAAAATTATCCCAAATGGAAGGACTGTGGAACTCGGTACAATTACAGTCTTTGTCTTGTGCCATTTTTCAGCAAGCTTTTTCTGACTGAGAGGGAAGTGGAAAGCCTTGTGAAACATTTGCTATTTTGGAGCTCCTCTCATAGTTCAGCTTCTTTTCATGCTTGTCTAAATTTTCCCTGTAGCTGGCAAGGGACACCTCAGACCACTTCATACCCTGGGAATGGCAGTGGTCAGTGGGATGCTAGTGAATGCTTTTTTTCAATGGTAACTCCCATAACTAACACATGTTGCAGTCTATAACACACTGTTGAGTCACCAGGTAATGAAGAAATCTCCTTTACATTAACAGATGGAATTATGCTTATCTTTCCATAGTTCGCTTGTTTTCAGCCTCCGTTACTAATGTGTTCCAGGACCTACCAAGTATGAAGCAATAGTGAAACCATTTCTGGTAACATGATCATCATGCCATACATGTTCTACTATTATTTTCCCTAGCAAATCCTGCTTATATTTTTCCAGTCATTAAAAGTTTTTACTAGTTAATAAAGAAAAATAAATTCTTAACAGAGCCCTCTGTTTATTTTGTCCCAGACTGCTAAAGAGCAGGGTTTCAAATGCACATTATTTCAAAAGGGAATAGATGCATGTCATGTTGATAACAATTCCTAACAAGGCTTTATTTACTTAGATTAAGAGGAGAATATTTTCCACCTCTTCTAATAAAAAAATTCAGTTGTTCTACACATACTTTTGCTTTTGTACATAATGGCTGGGTACCCTAAAAATGGTAATATGTTCTTGGAAATTGAAGGGGAGATATGTTGTTGCATCCAAAACATTTACTGCAGGTAGAGTCTATAAAACCAAAAGTCTCTAATGCATGACATGAATCAGTCCATAACAGCAGAGTGGATGTGCATACCACACCAGTGCACAACACACGACATGACACAGGGCTGCCTGGCATTCCTTCATTCCTAAGCCACGTCACTGAGCAATAAGGGATGTGGGAGCAGGAGGCATCCCTCATTTTCCTTGATTGCTTCCTCTTAGATTTAGAGGGAGGGGATAGAATTTCTGTCTGTTTGTGCCAGATTTACCAGCTGAGTGTGTATGGGGAAAATGTATGCAACCAGAGCCTGCCATTATCTGCTCAAGTAATGAAAAGATAACATGTATGGTGTGCAAGTGCTCACTCTGTAAACTCAGCATTCTGCAAAGACTTGGCCAGGACTGCATCCAGGTGTTTCCCTACAAAATGATCTTTTCACTGCAGCCTGCACATTCTTTCATCATCCAGCAACTGGCACCACAGTAGGAGCAGGTCAGTGGGATTCCTTGCAGCTACTGGGAGATCATGTGCTTTATAATGACCTTATCAGTAAGAGACTCAAATCCCTCTTGTCCCAAAAGGCAAACATCCTAACTCTTTCACAACGTCACAATACAAACCTTTGTTTTGTCCCTGGAGGAGTTCGAGGCCAGGTTGGATGGGGCTCTGAGAAGCCTGGTCTAGTGGGATGTGTCCCTGCCCATGGCAGGGGGAGTGAAACTAAATGATCTTCAAGGTCCCCTTCCAATCCAAACCACTCCATGATTCTATGATTCTGTGACTGTGATACATACACATACTCATGCTGAGTACCACTTGAGAAAGATGGAATAGCACCCTTAGCAATTCTGTTTCTGTGTGCTTACTTAACGGATAAGCAACATATGTTTGAGTGCCATTGATGATCTTACTGACACTTGGAAAGTCCCATTCCAGACAGCTGTTATTTCAGGGATATTTGCAGAATTTTCCTATAACCTAGAGGTATCATTTCAAGGCCTGATTTTGTATGTGTGGTGTCCCACTCCTAGGGAAAGGGAGCACCCAACAGTCACAGAGGCTGGTGGCTGGAAAAGAACAACAGAATACAGAGGGTCCTCAAAAAGTAGTAAGTTTTATTAGTAAATTATACACTTGGCATGGGAATCAGTATGAGTTATTCCCTTATATTTTCTACTATAAACACACACTGGTAGAATTTGAATAAGGAGTAGGGTGAAAGAAAAGAGAGAGGGAATGATTAAAGAAAGGGGTGAGGGGAGGGAGGGAGGGAGGGAGGAAGTAAGGAAGGAAGGAAGGAAGGAAGGAAGGAAGGAAGGAAGGACAATACAACCACCTTTCTTAGAAGTACATTAAAAAGGAATTGTATCTGAGTACTCAGTTTATTCCTTCAGAACTGTTCTCAAGTTCTTCAGTTCTCTAATGGAGCTTATTTTCTTCTTTCTTTTTGCTTCTTATGATGCAAAATTTTGATGAATTTATAATTCCACAAAAAGCTGCATAAGTCTTGCGATAATCATGCATTCCCTGTTCAACCTAAAGGTCACATCTTAGAAAACTGTCTCACAGAAGACTTATTTTAAAACTATCTTTAATAAATTCACCATTTCAACAGATGGAATAGAGAAGAGAGAAGACTAAGATGCATAATGGTAGAAATCCTGACGCAAAAGAGATTTCCACAAAATATTCATGTCATATGAATTACACCTCCTATACAGCCAATCAACCCAGTCACTCAGCATATGGTAAGTAATTTAGGAAGCAAAAAGTAACTAATAAATATAAAACAAACACGACAATGCATTTGACAGTTCTGGCATGTTTATCTAGAACAAAATCAACACCACAGCCAATGCTGCATTGTTAAGAATGCAGAGTAATGTACACACTCAAATAATTAGTCCATGATAACAAAAACTAGACATAATTCTATGGAAACTTCATTAGTACAAAAATTATATTGAAACACTGTTGAGTAGGAGTTTCAAAATGTTCACTGTTTAGTGGGATCTCTTCTTCTGATGAAATGATCTCATGTTTTACTAGGTTTTTCTGCCTTCCATACACTGTGTGTTTTTAATTCCTATCTAATTTTGGTGTTCATGCCTCGACAGTGATCCCAGATACCTCAGCCTTACTGGTATTCTTTAGATGTACAGCATCAACCATACCCTTCAGCACAGGCAGTACTTTTAAAGTCTGACATTGGTTTTGGCTTCAAACTCGCTGTCAGGATCTCTGGAATGAATTATGTAATAGTTTTAAGTCAGAACCATGAAATTAACATCTGTGTTGATGTTAATTTCACTGCATTTGATTGTATTACATTTGTATTGAGACAAAGAAACTTTTGACAAAAAACATTCTTTCAGAGTAAATTTTATTCAAAGATGATTATTGACAAATCCTCTTGAAAGCTTTATTTCAGTTCTTATGCTTAGTGCTGTGTTTTATCTCCAGTTTTATCTTCCAAACACTGGTTCCTTGGAACTTTTTCCCACTAACTTAGACACCACTGTAATACCTACTTTATTCTCCCAGCAAAGATTAACAGCAATCAAGTTATGTCTCAAACACCTTTTTCTTTTTTTCCTTAAATAATAAGGTGTTTTGTTCAAGTCTGAGGTAATTTAGTGACTTTTTTTTGTGTATTTTAATGACTTGGTTTTTTGAAATGAGTCATTTGCTGTTGACTAATTTGAGACTCCCCAGCACCACATGCAAAAATAAGATCATGTCTGAGCCCCTACTCACTAACCACATGATTTTTATACATGAGAATTGAATAATTTGTTCTTGCAATGCCATCATAGTTCTAAGTTTTCGGTCTTTAAAATCTTCTCATATAAATCTCAGAATTTCCCAAGATGTATCAAGGTTCTGGAGCAAGAAAGAATTTTCTTGGTGGATAATGTTAGGGACTACTTAAATAAACTGGACGTACACACTGGACCTGATGGGACACACCCACAAGTACTGGCCATTGTAACTGAAAAGACATTTAATTATCTTTGGAAGGTCATGGCCATAAGGGCAGATAACTGAGGACTGTCAGAAAGCAAATTTCATTGAAAATGGTTCTCTCTTCAAACATTCAAAGCAGTCCTAGAAAATGTCTCTTCTGGCCTTTACAGGGTATTCTGCAACATATTTTCTCAGAAAAGGTGTATTTTCTATAAAAAATCGACCTGAAAATCATTCCATAATACTATAAGAAAGTATTTAATTTAATCAAATCCTACTATCTTTAATATGTAGCAGCATTCACAAAACCACAGTTTAATAAGTAATCAGATCCTACTATCTTTAATATGTAGCAGCATTCACAAAACCACAGTTTAATATGCCATCTCTGTAAATAAACAGGGAAATATTTTGCTTTGTGGAGAAATCTTGAAATATACCTTCAAGCTAGATCTGTCGGTTTCCTGAATGAAAAGATTTATTCTTCTTGATTGCAGTTACTGTCCCTGACCTACAAGCAATCCAACTTAGGAGAGCAGCAAGGGGGCAGTTGGCAAGCAGTAATCCAGGGATCTGAAGCCCCCACATATCAACTACTCATCAGCATCTCCCTCTGTGTCTACCCTCACCTTGTGGTAAAAGTGAGCTCACTGAGAGGTGACCTGTTTACCACATTCTTTGGAGGTTAAACCAGACAGGAGAGCATGGTAACATGGGCAATTAGGCTAAATTCAGAGGCTGCCTTAGCCCACAGTAACTGGCTGATATGTTCCTCTCTTCAATGTACTTTCATGGTATAAATATGACCACATGTGGTTTCTTATCAGAAGACATATAAGATAAAGACCAGGGCAAAACCAGATCTGATGTTATTGTCTGCTCTGCCAGTCTTCTGGCCAGCCAGCATAAAGCATTGTGGTTTTACACCTGGGAATTCAGATTCCAATAAAAAACCAAAGCTAAGTGTAATGGTTTCATAGGTGAGAAAATTCTGCTGCGTCTGCCTAATGATGGGTGCTTTGTGGGTCTTTTTGGTTAAAAAATGAAACAGATCAGGGACTCAGATATGATTTCAGAGAGACAGCAAGCACTTTTTTTTGACAAAATGGGACTCATGGACTCAGTATTTTGTAAAGTGCTTACAGAACAGTAAAAGCTATAAGGAATGGGATTTGTTCAACGATGAACAAATTCAGTTTAACATGGAGAAGAAATTCTTTCAGTTTAACATGAAGAAGAAAATCTTCCTTCCTATCCATTTAGATTATGCTGAATTTCCACACTACAGTGAATAATTCACTACTGCTCTAATAGGATGTTAAAATCTAACTTCTATTATCTTAAGCTTTAATTTATTTTTTGAAGTAATGACCGGTGAATAAGACAGCTCTTATTTGTAATCTGTGTTTTAAGGCATCTTGAAAGTAACAGATTTCATTTTTGTATGAAAGAGTTGGTACTGAGGCATGGGGTATGCTTGTACTGGTTAGTGGCTGGGCAAGTACCTGTGAAAACACTCAGGATCTAGGCTTTACAGAAATGATAGAGATCATCTGCTGAAACCACTTTCAACATCTGTACAGTAGATTTCCTTTACATCGCTCACTGACAGTTTATATTAATTGCTAATTCTAACATATTCCATCATCTCCTTTGCACACTTTTTCTTTATGCTAGCTCAGTCCTTGATTTTTGCTGCTACCTTGTTCAAAACTCAGGCCATCTTCAATGGGCTCAGTACTTTCTAAACATCCACTGGGATTTAAGACCTTAATAGCCTAAAGTTTCCAACATAATCCTTCAAACAGAGTTAAGCCTGAAGGGTTCCTGACAGGCTTCTCTATTTGGAAGACAGTCCTCGCATCGCTTCTTGGTGTTACAGGATCTTCATTTTTGACAATCAAGATATTTCATTTGGTCATAATTACATTCCCTTCTCACCACTGCAAATGGGGACAGGTTTTTCAAACTAGTTTTCATGCTCATGCACTGGAGCACCACATGGCTACAGAACCTCCTCACTGAGAATGAGGCTAAGTGCCAATGTCCTGCTGAGTAATTATTGTAGCCAATAATCAAGTTTTCCTAGTGTATGTGGAATACATACTAGGTAGGGTCAAAATGTCAGCAACCTTGCCTACCTGTGACTGTTACTCCAGTTTTGAAGGATTAATACCAGCGATGTTAAGAACATTTGCTTGCTTAAGACGATGGTCTTAAGGCCTTCTAAAGTGTCATAATCTTGAATTTCAACTTTCCCAGGGCATAAGGTAATAAACTGGATGACTGATGTGGTTTCTCTGCTACACAGCATCAGAAATGTGCACTGCCATGGTGATCCCCTTCAATTATTCTTGTCTTTTTCTCCCTGGGGACAAATCCTCTTGTGATGCACTCTAGGTATAGGATAACTGCTTATTCAGGGCCTTACTTTTAAAAAGAAGTTTTGTTTTGTCTTGTCTTACCTCTGGGTATCTATTCCATGCACAATGTAAACAAGTGTTGCTGCAAGACTACCGCATGTAGGTCAGCCCTTCCAATGAGCCTGGAGTTACCTTGGCAGGCACCCAAGAGTAATGCTCTGCGTGGCATAACCCACTGCCTCCACTGGCCTCTCCACATGCTCACCCACAAATGGGATGGACAGCAGCAGCACAGGTAAGAACCACTGTGTGGGCTGTGCTCTGGTACCTCAAATAACCACAGTGGTGATAATTGTGCCATCAGCAGTCTCTGGGGCTATCCACTGAATAACAAATACATTCCTTACTGGTCCACACTGTACTGCCATATCTTGACTGCCATTTTACCTCTGCTTACTGGACTGTCCTAACTTTTGCATGCCTCTTCATGCTGCTCACACCCCAGTGGAAGCAGGGTGGACAAAACCTTCTAATCTTTAATTGGTATCATGTGTCTGGACATCTAATTGCTAATTTCAGCTCTCGTATCTTGGATTCAATCTCTCTTGGTGGTTGTTTCCTTTGTGCCATTAATCTATGGGTTGCTTTTTGAGTGACCTCCTTCCTGAAGAAACCTCGGGAGGAGGTGTTGCTGCAGTCAATTAACACAAGCACAGTTTGCTACTGAAACTATGGTTCCTTTCCTAATTTTCTGCTGCTCTCATCAATTAGGGAAGTGTGCAGTCAACCTGCAACACATGATTCTCAGGGAAATCACCTGACTTTTCATTATTACCTTTGTTTCAAACCTGTCAAGACAGAATAGGAGAGATGGCTCTGCACAAAATTATCATCATCTCTTAAATTAATCATATTCTTACAGAGAAAGCAACACTTTCTATCAGGTAGTAGTAACTATTATGCTATATATTATAGGTATTCCTTAAAAATGCTATTTGAGTATCAGAGGCAACAGTGACAGCACGGAGAACTGTGCAGGACAGTGCATGGCTTCTCAGCTCAACAGCTCCCAGCAGTGCATGGGAACCCATGCTGCTCTCTGTTGCTGCCCTTGGACTGCTTTCAATAACCAGGTTAGCTCATTTAAGATGAGCTAAAATTAAGAGCTATAACGAGGATGTCCTGAGGTGGATCTTTTGGCACTCATGCTGGTATTTACAGCTGTGATAAAAATCAGTTACATATTTATTTCTAGTAATAAGATCTTAAAATGTACTTCATGTTTGTCAGGCTTAGATCCAATTTTTTTTTTCTTTTAAATATCTCCTGAGGCTCCATTCTGGGCAATCTGCCTACTAAAAACTTTCATTCACTTTGCTTTGCTGTGTAATCTTCAATCATATTTTCAGCTAAAAAAGTCAGTTCTTTTTGTGGGAAAACATGATCCCATATCACAATTTTAGCTCTTTCAATAACACAGTATTGGGGACTACATTGTCAGGATTGGTATGTTCTTTGGACAATTGTTTTGGAAAGACATCTGGAGATTTGTATTCAGCAGTACATCCTGAGAACTGGATGCCAGATCACAGTCACTTTTTTCCTGAAAAAGATAATATAAACAATCAGGGACCGACTAAAAGCTGCAGTAAAACTGACGATAGCAGCAAGCTGCATTAATTCAAGCTGCATAAATTGTTGCTTGAATAATAGCAATTATAAGTAAATCTAATCAGTTTCTTCTCTTCAGAGAAGGGAGAGATTGAAGAAAGGGACTGAAATGAGCATCTCCTGGAGCATCACAGAGAAAACCACCCATATCTCCCACAAGAGACGGCAATACTCTCCGGTTCCTTCTCTTACTTAGTATTCAGTCTCTTTTGGATATTAACAAGCAAAAAGCAATAAGAAACAGTATCAGGTTGTGCCAAAGCATGTTTATATTGGATATTAGGGAAGATTCTTCCCCAAAAGGGTGGTCAGGCATTGGAACAGACTGCTGGGGAAGTGGATGATCACCATCCCTAGAGGTATTTGAAAGGCACATTAGGACAGATGTGGCACTTAGGGACATGATTTAGTGGTGGATTTGGCAATGCTGGATTATTGGTTGGATTCTGTGATCCTAAAGGTCTTTTCTAACCTAAACAATCTATGATTTCATGTCTTTTTCCTTCAGTGTCAATTTTTTCCTTTATGTTTTACAGAAACAACATTTAAATCCATTTTGAGGCTATTCTAAAATTTCAGTTTGCTCCTCTTTTGCTGAAGTTTGAAAACTATTTTTAATTCCAGCACTGGAAACAATCCCTCATATTTCAAATCTTACCATTCCTCACTGTTTATATATTATAAAAACAAAAGTCTTTCATTTCTGTTTATTTGAACATATCCCAAAACCAGCTGAAGACGCATTCAGTTGTCTTGAATTATTACCTTCAGTTGATCAAAGTTTTATTTTTTCATTAAATAGAAAAAACCTTTAATTTACAACCTTAACTTGCAGAGAAAATATTATTTTATTGAAACATTAAAAATCAAACCATAAAATTCAGCTCAAGGGAACTACTAAGAAAACAATTTCTACACTGTGCATTTTGTGGAAAGTGTTGATGAGATTACTTGGCTGTATTGGTAATTAAGAAACTATCTGTGTAACTCCAGCTTGAGCAGTTCCACAAACAGGTATTTTCTGAGACACTTTGCAGCTCAGGTCCTGTCTTCCTCCCTGGCAAAATCTGATTAACCCCTATTTCCTATATGACTGGAAATCACAGGCTCCTCTTTCTCAACAATACTGATGGACAGGAATTACAATGTACATCCAAACAGTGCTCAAGACAATTAATACCAACATGATGCAATACAAAGCTGGCCTATCTGTATGGTACTAGGTTCTGCTGTCATTTTAAATATTGGTCCAATTGAATGTTATGGTATGATACTTTCCTACTTCTTGTCTGGCTTTACAAATAAATTAATTAGATTTTGTCGCTATGTAATTTTTTTTTTTACCAAATACCTGCATTTTTTAAAAAAACTCTGTCCAAATTGTAAATATATTTGTAATAACAATAACTTTGTGATGAGGTGGTAATCAGGAGCCACCATGGTGCTTTTGATGCAGTCTGTCCAGGGCTGCTAAAAAAGATCAGAAAATCTTAATCTGATCTCTCTCCTAATTCTGGCAGCAAAAGTTTTGACAAGCTTTTTTGTTAGCAGATGATTAATTTGTTAGATAGTTGTGGTTTGTGCATGCTCATGGGTCATCTGACACAGGAAAATCTCCTGTTGAAATGAGCAGATGAGTGCTTTGTGTCACTGGAATCTTCCACTAAAGCTAAGTGTGAGACAAATGTCAAATGCTGCATGCTGTTAACAGCGGAGTTGTTTTCTCATTATTATCAGCAGAAACAGTCAGAACTTTCAAGGCAGAAAATAATTTATCCTTTTCCAGGGTTAGGAGATGCTTTTGAAACCAATTGGCCTTGAATGTTTTGATCATGCTGCTGAGAAAAGAGGTGAGCCAGTCTGAGATACTCCTCTCATCCCACAGCCTCAGGTTACTTTCCCTGTAGCAGACAGCATCAAAAGGAATGTGCATTTGAGCTGCACTGCCTCAGTGGAACATCCCACTTTCACTGGGATCAAAGAAGTACTCTGGATTCTCTATCTGCACTATAAAAGTAGGGACCTCTAAAAGAAAAGGGAGAAATCGGGTAAGGGATGAAAAACAAGATTCATGAGAACTTTTTCAGAGTTCAATTGTATAAAATGCCATTGCTTTGGGTGGCAGTTATGACATAAACTTAAGTCCTTGTGTAACATCACCTTCACTTCCCTTGCAGCATTGCTGATTGCCCACTTAATTGATTTTTTTTAATGCTTACAGGGCTTTTTTTTATAATTTTGGTTTCTGATCTGGTTTAACTTTTTATATTTCCAGGGTTGTTACATGTTAATTCTATTCCAACTCCTCCTATTCACTTATGAATTTCACTAATATTTTATTTACTTCCGTCTTAAGGCCATTAGTAAAGGTTTAATTAATAGGTCAGAAGTGCAATCTCTGTGGCTTAATGATACATTGTTTGGATGCATTGATAATTCAGAGGGTGGAGTATTAATGATTAAGTATTAAAATAAATTTTGAACCCTACTTCTTCTAGTTACGAGGAGACACTTTGTCCTAGTACAAATATATTTTTATATATGCAATAATAAGAGTAACTCAATTTACATACTTATAATAGTATCTTCCACATGAGGCACTGAGATGATTACAATTCCATTACTACCATCATAATTTTCATAGATAAGGAAGAAGAAAAAAAACACACTCTAAGCCTTAGCTGTATGTTAGTAAGACAGTGAAAGACTTGTAAAGAAAACACAGGCCTTTTCCTTGTTAGCTTTTTGTCAGCTCCGTTTTTAAAAAATTGTTGAAAAGGGTTGCTGGGAAAGGAAGGAGCTGGCAAGTAAGAGGTAGCATAGAAACAGAGTCATAATTACACCTGAGGGGCAGGCAAATGTTACTATATGTTGGATTTATTCTCTGAAGACCCTGTTTAAGCTTCTTGGAACTTGACTCTACCTTCTTGGATGTAGTTATCATCAAACATGCTCCATCTCTCTAATTCTCTAACTCTACTTTTTTTTTTTTTTTTCTCAGCAGATGATTTCCAGAAAATTAACACTTCTGTTGTTGTTCTTGTTGGGTTTTTAATTATTTTTAAAATCTTACTAAATATCATAGGTACACTGGCTAACAGGAGCTGCATCTAAAACCAGTCTGATAAGAAATGGCTTCTTGGTTAAATATTTAGAAATAATTTCATGTCCTTATGGTTAAGAGCATAATGTAGGTTACTGAAATCTAGACATTAACATCACTTTTTCAGGACCAAATTCACAATTGTATGCAGTATCTTTCCTTGCTTTCACTGTTTGTGGTAAAGGAGACTTTTGACAGTTGCAATGGTATCAGCAGTTGGAGCACCATGGCCAACACTTTGTAGCTCTCCCAACCCCCTAAAGACCCCACATGGGCTCATGGATTAGCAGAAACAGATCTGTATCCTATTTTCTCTGCAAGATCCTATGACCTGGCAATAAACAATGTGGATTGCTATTAATCTTTTTTTTAAACAATGAAACAAGAAGTGTCTGATACCACACCTGTATGTCCCATTACAGCTATAATGGTGATTGCTGTTCAGATGTCTATTACACCTCTTTAGAAAGGTACATGTTAAAATGACTGATACACATTATTGCATTATGGTCACCTCCTCTCTGAAATACTCTAATAATGCAGTGAACAATTGATATGTTGTAATAACTTTAAGCCCTGGTCTGGTATTGCACACAAATGCATCTTTCACACATGCACATCCTTGAATTTACTCCTTTGAGCTGCCCAAGTAAAACTACTTTTACTTGGTTCTTTCTGATAGTCTAAGTATTTTCTCCAAAATCTAACAATATCTAGGTCTCAAGAGAGGAATTTATGAGGGAAGATGTCAAGAACAGATGTTGAACAAACTCAGGTCTCAGATTTCTTAAACTGGGTGGCATTCACCAATTATATCCCTCTGCCCACACCCCTTGTTTTCATCAAAATGTAAATGGGAGTCTCTCAGGGCTTTCTCACTCTTTAGGGAGTGGCAAAAATAGATTCAAGTTTCTCTGGCCATGCATAAGTAGTCAAATAGGAACCACATGCAGTCTAAGGGCTGTGCACAGGAACTCTGCACAAACTAGCATACGCTGCTTTCCAGGCAGGTGTCAGAGGACTGTCCCAGTACAACTGTGTCTCTTCTGAACTGGACTTTTTTCATGCCCAACTAGACCAGAATGTAGGCAGGAGAGATTCTAATTTGTGACTATCTGACTAACTGGCCTAAACTGATCACTTCTGCCAAAGCTTTAACCTCAGAAGTAGCATCAGCATTATTTACAGTTTTAAAGATCAAACCTCAGATTTTAAATTTCACTGAGGAATTTAATAGCACTCAGTGCAGAAAGCTTGATAGGTTTTATTGCAGTTAATAAATATCTGACATTTTTAGAAATATTCAAGAATTAACTAATATAAAGTGTGCTGCAGTAAACATGGGAACTGAACCATGCTTAGCTTCTATAAAACAGCTGAAAGGAAATTTCTGACAGATATATATGTATATATATATACACACACGTTTTCTTTTTTTTATTTTTTATTTTTTTACATGGACATTCAAACGAACCCGTGGATCCAGCATGACCCAAAGCTGTGAACCTGCACAAGCAACATTTTACGATTTCTCAACTCTGTTCTTTTCTAGTTATTTCCAGCCCACATAAATCTGTAACTCAGTTTGGTCATAAATGAAATAAGCTGCTGAACAGCACCAGCTGGATCTGATGAAATCAGCGTGTACAGCTGGGTATTATCCTCCTACTGGAGGTACCACAACTCTCATATCATCAGGGATTTCCTGTGTGGCCTCATACATGCATTATACTGGCCAGATAACAGACCAAAAACAGAAGAGCTCCAGCTGAAAAGCCATCCATGGCAGATTACTAATTATCTAACAGGCAGGTGAGCAATCATCTTGTTTGTTGTACTCAGTGTCAACCTGGTTTACAGAATCCCCTGAGAGAAGTCCTGAGGGCAAAGGAGTCCAGGATGGTTGAAGATCCTTCAAGGAGGAACTCTTAGAGGCGTCGGAGCGGCCCATTCCCATGTGCCAAAAGGTGAGCCAGCAGGGAAATCTGGCCTGGTGGAACAGACAGCTTTGGCTGGAACTTAGGGTAAAAAAATAGTGTGTATCACCTTTGGAAGAAGGAGCAGGCAGCTTGGAGAGACTAAAGGGATGTTACAGGGTTATGCAGGGAGAAAATTAGAAAGCCAAAGCCCAGTTAGAACTTAATCTGGCTACTGACATAAAAGACAATTAAAAATGTTTATATAAATATACCAACAAAAGGAGGGCAGAGGAGAATCTCATAGAATCTCACAGAATGGATGAAGTTGGAAGGAACCACAGGGCATAATCTTGTCCAACCTCTCTGTTCAAGAAGGGTCATCCTAGAGCACTTTGCACAGGATTGCATCCAGATGGGTTATGAATATCTCCAGTGAAGGAGACTCCACAACCTCTCTGGGCAATTTCCTCCAGTGGTGGTCACCCACACAGTGAAGAAGTTCTTCCTCATGTTTTCCATCCTGTACTGGATGCAGGGGAAACATAGTGACAAAGGATAAGGAGAAGCCTGAGGTACAAAATGACTCCTTACCCTCAGTCTGCAATAGTAAAGCTAGTAGTTCTCTTGGTATCCAGCCCCCTGGAACACAGGGGCCAGGAGCAGAATGAAGCCCTCATAATCCAAGGGGAAACAGCAATCTGCTACACCAAACAGACACACACAAATCTATAGGGCCAGATGGGATCCACACAAGGATACTGAGGGAGCTGGCAGAGATGCTCATCAAGCCACTTGAAATAATTTCAATTATCTGTCATCCACGTATTACAGGTGTTCTGGAGTTCCGGTGCAGTCTGGATCACTCTGTGGCAGATGGTAGAGCTGTGTTTCCACTCCCAGGACAGTCAGTTCCAGGTGTACTGGATGCTCCATGAGCAGTGTCCTGCACTCTGCTGCCAAAGGACTGAGGAAAGCACACAAGCAATGTCAATTCTGATATGCTTGTTGGCTGCCTTTGACTCCAGCTTGTGTTGAAGTTCCAGCATGTCCAGTATGGCAGCACTGAGTGGTGGCATGACTTCATTCAGGCCACGATACTCCACTGTGTGTCTCCTTTCTCCGTTAGACTTTCACACTGTCCATACAGGACAGTTAAAGGGTGAGTCCTGCTGATCACTCCTTGGCTCTCCAGTTGGTGAATCAGCTCATGGATGGGAATCAGGGAGTCTCAATTGGTGTGATAATGCTGCCAATACACTGCAGTGGTAGGAATCAGCACCTGCTGCTCTTCAGCCTTCAGCATGCCACAACAGAAGGGTCCTCTGAGAGACCTGGCAAGGTAGACAGCTGCTTAATTTCCTCCTTCTCCAAGGCTGAAAGCCCACCAATATGCTTTTAGGTCTTTGAAATACCCTCTCCTGAGATGTCTCTAGAGCAGATGCATGGAGCCTCTGGGCCAGTCACAGAAGAGGGTTTTTGCCACTCACTCTCAGTAAGACTTAATTCAACCTTCAACACAGACAAGATCCTGTGCTCTCCCATTACTCCAGAAACACAGGTGGATTCTGCCTCTTTGTAACCTGATGGCAATAGTGTACACTGTGCACTGATATTTACCTGAGCCTTACAGTCCTGTGGATTTGATGTACCAGGCCACTGGGATCCACACAGTCCAGTAAACCAGGCTGTCTCCTTCTTCCACATATTTGCAGGCAGAGCCCCTCTAGTACTGATCATAGACATCTCCACTGACATGTAAAATCAGAATTAATTTTCATAGCATCAGAAGTAAGACCAACTTTTCCACTCTGACATGGGAACTGCCCACTGAAGACTGGAGCAGCAATTTTCCTGGAAGAACCCACATTTGTGGTTGCTTTACTTTGCGTCTCATGTACCCATGTCTCTAGAGTCAAGGTAGATTTTCCATCCCATTTCCTCATGTCTTCTTTGTGGTCCCTCAGGTACAACCACAGGGTGTCTTGTGTACACCCTCTATATCCTCCCTCTTGAGCAAAAGAACGTTCACGGCAACAGCTGAGATACTGGTCTGTACAGTTGAGGAGTTGGACCTATCCTCTCTTTGTTCCTGGAACTCCTGGAACAGCTTTTCCCACTTTTGGACAGGTTTTCTACAGCCAAGGTTCATAGGGAGGAGGAGAGATTTTCTTCATATTGCTGGAGTTGGTGAGCCACTAAATCCATCATTGGTGCCTCTTTCCAGGTAATTACTGCCAATGTGTGGCATACTCATGCAGAATTTCTGCTACGTGGGTCATGTACATTAGATTTCATCTTGATCTGTGGGTGACTGCATATTGTTTGGGGCAGAATAAATCATCTCTAGCATGGCTAATTCCTGAAGGTACTGGATACTTTTCTTCATGGTGGTCCTCTTGTCTTTCTTGAAGGGATTCCTTTCCTTCATGCCTGGCAGGCGTCATATCCACCAGAGGCTGAGGACTTGTTCCCCTTTCCATTTGCCTTATCAATACTCCCTTTTCCTAGAAAGCGATCCCAGCTGCTTGGCTTCCTTACCCTCTAATTCCAGGATATTAGATCCATTATCCAAGCACTGGAGCAGGCAAGTGACAAATGTGCTCATCTGGATGATGGCTGAAATCTTTTCACACATCCTGCAGATCATTAAGGATAGGGATCAGGGGGTCACCTCTTGTTCTGCTTCTTCCTCCTACTTTGTCGTTTACGAAGTGAGCTTTCATGCCCATTTCTTATTGTCTACAGAACCAGCACAGGCTGGTTCTCACATTCAGCTGCAGTGCCTGTCAAGGGAGTTGGATCAGCTGTGGTGTCTGTCCCCAGGGTTGGGGTAACCAGTGCCTGTTGTTTTGCTCTCTCATCCAGAGACTTCTTCTTCCCTGCAGAGTACTAAATAGTGATGAACTTGGTAGGTAAAAAAGTAATAATTATTAATAGTTTCCAATAGATGGCTCCCAAAGTACAGTGGTGACAGCAATGCTGAGAACAAATACTAGATTTCTTTCATGACTAGCACTTCTGTCATACCATAAGCCAGTGTTACAAAGTACAGCAACGTGATAACTTTAGCTCAGTTCCCTGTTCCCATGGGTGAGATACTGCAAGTAAGGTATGACATAGCACATCTGAAAGAACAAGCGCACCAGCTTTGAGAGCAAATAAATCAACATTGTGACCAGGGACTATTAAACTGATATAACAAATGCTTATAATAAAATTGTTCTAACATGTTCTAGTCAGATTTGTCATTGTCTCAAGACATCATGCCCCATGTTGGGAGCTAAAAAAGAAAAGCTAAGGTTATGGTTTAACCACAGCATCTCTCACCACGCCCCACCTCACCACTAGTGGTATGAGGAAAAAAAAAAAAAAGGTAAAACCCATGGGTTGAGATAGGTACAGTTTAATAATTTAAGTAAAATAAAATAAAAATAGCAATGTGATTTTAATGCAAGAAGGGAGACAAAAATAGACCAGAGAGAAATAAAACCTAAGAGAACAAAGTGATGCACAATACAATTGCTCACCACCTGCTGACCAATGTTCATCCCATCCCCGAGCAGAGATCAAGCCCTTCCAGCCAACACCTTCCAGTTTATATACAGGGCATGATGTTCTCAGATATGGGATATCCCTTTGGCCGGTTCAGCTCAGCTGTCCTGCTCATGCTCCCACCCAGCTTTTTGTGCCACTCCTCACTGGCAGAGTATGAGAAGCTGAAAAGTCCTTTCCTTAGGGTAGGCACTACTGAGCAACAAACAAAACATCAGGGTGCTATCTACATGATTCTCCTACTAAACCAAAAACACATCACTTTGCCAGCTGCAAGGAAAATAATTAACTCTATTCCAGCCAAAACGAGGACAATGTGGCACTTAAGGGCATGACTGAGTATTGCACCTGCTTTTCTCTGTGTCAGTCTCCCCCATACACAACCCGGCTCTAATTCCTTTTTCTCCCTTGGTCCCAGTTTTGATAAATCTACATTCACATCTGGTATGGCTGGCACCATCACCCAAGTGAACTCATACTTCCATTGGCTGGTATTCTTGATGTGCTTATATAGGTGCTCTTCATGGTGTATGATCCTGCTACAGGAAAAATGACCTTTTCAAAATATTCCACTTCAAATACCTGTGAGGTTTGGCTGTCCTTCACACTGCTCCTCCATAACGACACATGAGATCCAGCCAACTTTCACTGTTTGATCTGTAGCTTTCATCACATGCTTACAATGTTATGCTCAGCAACTTCTCATTACATTCTCTATATTTCCACCTCCCCTCAGTCAGCCTAACCTCCATCCAGGCCCTAGCCAAGAGCCTGACCATTTGCCTGCAGCCTTAACACCATCTTTGTATCATGTTAATCACCAAAAGTTTAAAATCACCACTATAAGCGCACATCACTGTTACAGCCAATCCCTGAGGTATCCTTCCTGAAATTGAACACTTCTTATTGACACTTCCTTCTTGAAGTATGTTGATTAGCCAGTTTCTACATCAGTATTTTGTGTGCCTGAAAAACTGTGCATTTTATAGACCTCCAGCAGATACTGCAATCAGACAACACAAAGAAGCCTGAAAGAACAATGGTTCTCATTATTTTATTGATTGAATATGACCATCAATATAGAAAAAAAGTTTACTTTTCAAGTCCAGTCACAAAGCATGCATCTGTTCTGTAAATTAACAAATACAATGGGATAAGATCCACTGATACACAAAAACAACACCACAAATATCACACACAAATCTGAAAGTACTCAGTAGTGACAAATAGTAGTATGTCATGGAAATACAATGTGTAGGAGGACTGGGAATACTAGACATCTGGTGATTATTTTCGCTGCTCAAAAATCTTGTAGTTGTTACTTACTGCTTTCAGAACAACTTCTCAGCCGTTGAGGCGACTCTGCCATCTTGAATGTTTGTTTGCTTCTTCTCGTGGCCATCCATAGGTTGTAGCAATGATTTGGGAGTCAGGAGTAGTCCAGATTCTCTCAGTAAATGGTGTCCATGAAACACTCACCAAAGCTCTCTCCAAACGCACTTTCCACCAAAGCAGCTACACTGAATGTCTGTCAACAGTTGCAATCCAAGACCTACCATTGTTTTTTTCTTTTAGATAAGCTTCAGACATTAAACCTCAAGTACCAAATTTAGAGGATGGGTGAGTGGCTGCAAAATTTTCAAGAGGAGGAAGGCATCTCTCTTATACCTACCACAGAAAACACCATAGTGTGGTATAAAGATTTTATTAACATTTGAAAAATCCTTCAGGACTCACCTGGACAATTGCTACATTTAGATTTACAATACCATTATCCAAAAGAATACGAAATCCTACCATAAGATGAGGTATTTAAAAGTCAAACAAGATTCCCCTGATTGTGACTCATTACAAAAGACTGACCTCTCTCTGCATTTGGTTGTTACCCAGTCTAGTACTTGTTTTTGCAATTCAAAATTCACTTCTGTCATTCAAAGTGGAATTACATTTAGGTGGAGATTTCAGTTCATACGCTTCTTAAATTCCCTATGTATCTATGACTTTATATTAAATGAGAAGCATAAACATTTATAAGCAAATAAAGAATGATTCTACCAACCATCCAAAACCCATGTGTATGTTTTGTTGAAGAATACTAAATGGAGGTTCTTTTATTTTTTTTATATGAGTATTACAGCCTTTCTTTTTCTGACTCTTTTTCTCTTGTTTGTTTGGGGCTTTTTCCCCCCCTCCAAGATCCATTCCATCTTCTTTCTCCTATTTATTTCGGTTTTGCCAGGAATCTATATGATACCGAGATTTCTTGTCACAGCTACCGAAATCAAATGACAGCTCCTTACAGCATTTTTCACTTACTAGAACAAGTACTACTTTCCTCCCCTTTAGCATACATCAAAACTCCTGCTAATAAAATAATCCACTTTTATGTCCCTCAAGTGAAGCCAAATGCAGAGCAGATTCATGCAACTTATGCTGTCTCTTTACATTTTCACTAGATTTGGATTCTGGTGGAAAGCAAAATCACCAACACAAGAAACCCACCAAATCCACCAAAAATATGAAAGGAGGAGTAAGGCAATGCTGAAAAAAAAAAAGATCATCTCACTGAGCCTTAGCTGAGAATTAGAATTGCTCTTATTTAGTAGAGAAACACAAGAATCATCCATTGCATTCTAAAAAAGGTGTTCGGACAAAATTTCCTTGTTGAAATCTTTTTGTTGAGTGTAGAGTGAGCCTGTATCACCAGATGACCTGAGATACTCAAGATGTAGATGAATAAAGAAGAATGAGATAAATTCCAATGAAAGGCCAGAGTAGGTATCTTATTATTAGACATCATGCAACTTATCAGATGAATAAGGAATAAATACACATCTGATTTTTATAATGTGCCATCAGAAAACAGACTATATTTAGCATAATACTGAATTCATTTCAAGCACCAGAAGAACCACACAGCTGCAAAGAACACAATTTACTGTGTACATGCAGACGGCAGAACTCCTGGGACAGCTGGGAGCAGGAGCTGCTCCGGCAGCCTTGGGCACACCGCAGGTACGGAACCATCCCTCGGAGGAAAAGGAACAGGGAGACGTGCTGTTAAGGACGTACAGCCCGGCTATTCCGTTACAATTAAATGAAGCTACCAAGGAAAGCATTTTCACATCAATAATTTAATGCCATCGGCGCTGCCCCATGCCCCTGTCCCCCATCCGTAAACAGAAGCAGGCCGCGGCCGCCCCAGCGCGCATGCGCACCCGCCCCTCCGCTCGGGCCCCACAAGGCGCTGGGACGGGCGGCCGCCGCGCACGGCGCAGCCACTGGCCAATGGGCGGGCGTGTTTCCCTCCTGCAGCCAATCAGCGCTCGCTTCCTCCCGCCTGCCGGCCAATGGGAAGGGCGCTCTTGGGGCGTGGGTCACATTCAAACCGGGGCAGCGCGCGGACGCGCTCGGTCGGAGCCGCGTCCCGGCCCCGCAGCGGCCTCGGTGAGGCCAGCCGGGGGACAGGGACCGGGCCGGGCAGCAGCAGCGCAGTGGGGCAAGGTGCGTGAAGGGGCCGGGGGGCAGCAGAGGTGCTGGCCAGCCGTGAGGCCGCGGGCGTGCAGGGCCGGGCTCCTCGGCGGCCCCGGGGCTGCGGCTTCGCTGGGCTTCCGCCCCTGAGGGCGAGGAAAGCTGCTTGCGGCTTCCGCCTCGCTGGCTTTGTTTTTGCCTCACCTGCTCCGCTGCTGCTCAGTCTCTTTCTTACTTAGCTCTGTTTTGCATCTTGGTGTCTTATCCTTTCGGTGTTACGTTAGATTTTATTATTTTTCTGTTTTATTTCTTTCCTAGTGTTGCTAATTTTTTTTTTTAATCCACGACGGTTTTTCTTAGTGTTGGGAGTTTTTGTTTTCCTTTTTAAAAAAATCCTGAAATCGACGACGGTTTTTCTTAGTGTTGGGAGTTTTTGTTTTCCTTTTTAAAAAAATCCTGATTTAGGACTTGTAAACAAAACAGCAAGAAGATTATGCACTTTTATAGTTTATAGTTTTTTTAAAGCATGGGTAGATGCTTCAGAAACAGGTGTTACCTCTCTATAGAAGACATAAACAGAACAAGCAGTGTAATACAGCAGTTCAAGACTGGATGCTGTTACTTCTTTTTATTGTCAATTAGTATCTTTGAGTGTGTTTGCTGTGGACTCTTACCACCAACTTGTACTGCCAATTTATCCATTTACTGCTCTCAAGTCTCTGTCCTTTGGCTCCTTGTGTAGTGGGTCTGTATGAGGGGTTGAAGTTATTTAACTGCTACACTTTATTTAGTGGTTATTTGACTACTACACTTTATTTAGTTCTTATTGATCTTTGCATTTCGTGTTCTCCCTGTTCCCTGGCTCTCCCTAATCTCCTCTCCTGTAGGCATTTCTGCATCTCAGGTATGCTGCAGTGGAGCTGTTGCAGTTACTACCCCAGCTCCTGTTCAGGAGCTCCACACCAGCATGTGGCTGGTTTAGGTCTTTGCTGTTGTCAGATTTTAAATAAATAAATATATATATTTACCAGTGAAATTCATGGCAAGTGATTTCTTTAAGAGTAATTATGCAGCAGATTAAGAGAACACCTGTGAATACTTGCTTATGGTTGAATATTGGCATGAATAGAAGGATTGCTGGCAAATCATGACAACATGTAGCTGAATATGCCCTTGGTGTGCTTTTTAGTCTCTGAAGGTCACAGCAAGCTGACACATTTGGAAGTGCTTGTCCTCATTCAAAATGTTGTCCTTAAGCTTTTTTAATCCTTTTTTTTTATTACTAACTGGGAATAGTTTAATTGATTTTGATGAAGACTGTATTTCTGGGATATGAAGATTAGGCAAGCTGGCACAATAAGTTTTCAATGTTTCACCCATCAATTTTTGCACAGGAACTTCAGGATGGAGAACTTCATTTCTTGCCTTTGGGTTCTTGGGATCATCTGAGGTAGTCTGGCCCTCATCCATCTTACTTTTTTGACAAGGCATATCCATTCTTCAGGGGAGTTTTTCTCTGTAACACGTTGAACCTAGAGCAGTTAAACAGCACACCAGAAATGTAAGTTTGATGAATATTGTTGCAACTTAAGATCAAATTTATACAGAAATTTATTTTTCTTTTTGTCTACTGCATTTGGGAAGCTATCACTGCAGGAAGAATAATGAACCCTTGATATTGGTGAGAAAATTTAAAGACTATGTTTAAGAAATCCAAAATCCACCTGGGAATTTTTAGCAGTTATGGCTGTAATGAGATATTGTGGTGTTTCTTAACATGAGGTGAATTTCTTTTGGTTGTCTTGGTGCTTCAGGTTCTGGAGAATCTGACTTCATCCGTACTTTGAGGGAGTGGGTGCAGCTGAAAATCAGAACTCTGTGGATAGTCTCACCCATATAGAGTTGATTTGGAGTATCTGATTTCTGGTAGTCCCTTCTACAGTATTTTCAAAAAGCAAAACTGCAATGTGTACTAAAATTTTCCTTAGGAAGTGAATAAGTATCATCTGTAGAATGGCACATGAACAGTATTAGCTATAGTAATCACCTATGTAATTTTTAGCAGCATGATCCCCAAAAGATGGGACAGTTTACACTCTCACAAGAGTCTAAATTGGCTCTGAGGGAGAAATAAATATTAAAGCAAGTTCCAAACAAGCACTGAAATTAAAATCTATTCAGTGTATAATTTTGAATATAAATGAGAGGGGGGTTCCTTTATTTGTCTCTGTTCAGTGAATCAAAAATAGTGTTTCAGGTATTACTGATTTAGCATACAATCTTTAGCTTTCATAGGATTTTAGGGTTTTTTTGTCATAGGTCTTGCTTGAGGCTATTTGAGTGTCCCTCCAGACCCTTGAGGTGCTAAGGCCTCTTCATAGTGGTAATGTAGATGGTGCTTTTGCTGGATTAAGTCTTGGGATTTATACAGTGAACCTGTGTTTTGAACCTAAAAAACAACATTTCTTTGTAAACAAGAGGAGGCTTGGTATTCTTGGTGGGCCATACCTAGTTCAGGATGAGCATGAAATGTGCCTGTTTTTGCCTTTATAAGCAAGCTCTTGTGAGCATGATAATCTTTCTGATTTATGGTCTTTGCTTAGGGGAAGCTGAGGGCCTGGTGCTTTTAAAGACATGCCAGCCTCTGGTGAATAATGCTCTAAAAATTGTTTGTGGGACTTCCTGAGAGTGGTACCTGGTGTATTTTTGGATAGTGGGGTTAAAGGTAGATGAACTTCATTCCATTCAATTCCCTCTCTAGCAATAGTTCACCTAAAAGTAGATCTGAAGTTTCTAACCCTCTAGCAATTTTTGCTGATTTGTTATACACAAGTGCAAGAGGAACAAAACCCAACATTTCACTGTAGAACTAAAGTTAGTCTTTCTTTGAACCTATTTAATCTGTCTGAAGTGCATCAATTTCCTTGTTTCTGGGCCAAACTTCCCAGTAACTAGAATGTCAAACCCCCTGAATATGCACTAAATTCACCACAGTTTTTACTGGAATTCTCATGTTCATTTGATGCATGGAACATTGATGTGGGAAAAGCTGTGTATTGCAGGCAGAAACGGAAGAAATCATTAGGGTTTTTTTTAGTTTATTTTTGCAGTCTTGCTCTGCTCAGATTGCCTAGATTCTTATCTCTCAGCTATGTACATGTATTATCTCAGATGCTGATAAACTGTCAGAATGTTGAGGATTTGACATAAGTTTCTTATAAGAAGTCTTTGAATCTTTAAACCTCCTTTCAGAAACTTAAAAATAGGTGTCACTTGTCTTTGTCCTTTGAACAGAGGCAAATGTGAATTCTTTTTCTGCTTACCCCACTGTGAGAGCTAATTGCTGTGACCTGTGGGAAAGAGCATGGATTAACACTGTGTGCTAAACTAAAGCCAGCCTAATTATGAGTACAGAACATGATTTAATGTGATGGACTGGAAGCTATTTCAGGCAACACATCATACTCCCCATTTTATTCAAATGTTGAATATACCTTATTGGAAAGGGCTACTGTGAAGCATGAATTAGGATTTGGGCGCATCAGTTAAGTACCAATTCTTTTTATTTGTCCAAGTTGTCTTCTGTGAAGTAGTGTACTTGTATAACTACATTGACAAAGGCTTAAATAGAGTATTTGTTACATAATGTGGTTGAGTCTCAAGCTCCAAATGATACAGGAGAGGCTTTCCCATGGTAATTCCAATCAAAGTGAGCTACAACAGGGTTCTTCAGTAACTCCGTTGTTTTTTAACCTTGTGCCTGCAGATGGAGGAGACAGATCCAAGTGAAAGAGGATTGCCACAGATTACATCAATCATGAATAGAGTTAGAAACTTGAAAAACAAATACAGAAATGAAGAGAATATCACAGATGAATTTAACTATGCTAAAATCTCAGCTGATACAACAGGTATTTGGTTTTGTTATTCTACTGTCACTTATGAAGAAGTTCTTAACATCGACTAAGTGAAAGAACCATTAACTGAAATGATTTTAAGTTTAGTGTTTCTTAAATATTAATGACGACAAAGTTAATTTCATCTCTCATTATTTCTTAGCTCTGTTGCTTTAATCTTGTTTAAAAAATAGTCAGTAACTGTCTTGCACAAAAGCTTATAAAAAGTGTTTTCTTTTGTACATATTTACTGCTGTTTTAATCAATCTCCTTTTTTGGATTTCTGTCAGATAACTCTGGAACTGTCAATCAAATAATGATGACAACAAATAATCCAGAAGATTGGCTATGTTTTTTACTTAAACTAGAGAAAAAGGGTGTTCCTCAGATGGATGTTAGCCTACTCAATAGACTCATTGGCCGTTACAGTCAAGCAGTGACTGCATTACCTGCAGAAAAGTACAGTCAAGATGAGAGCTATGCTCGCATCCTTGTGAGATTTGCTGAGTTGAAAGCGTAAGTATAAATTTTCAATATGAGAACTCATCATTCTATTTTGAGTTAAGATAAGAACACCTTGTTTCATTAGTGTTTTCTGCCACAAATTATCATTTTCAGTGTGGAAGGTAAGTAGCTTTAGTTAGCTTATCTGTTGTCTCCACAGTACTTGCCTTTTTTGTATATGCTAATAAATATGATTGTTTAGAGCTATTTGATTTAGAGATGTTAACACACTACTTTTTTTTTCTTGGTTCTCCATGTAAGGTACAAGAGGGAATAGCCTGAAATCCTTTTTTGAGCTTTATTTTAATATGCTTTCTCTCTTACTAGACAAGATCATCACAGTTTGATTAAATTAACTGCCTTAGTGATAGGAAGGATGTCTCAACGTCGTTCTCTAGTTCCACATTTTGAAAATTAGTTTTGGTTGTGGTCATTTATTGCTTTACTCAGTCCAAATTCGAGCAGGGTGATTGTACAGGTGTGTTCAGACATAATTTGGGGCAGAGTTATAATTAGAGTTTTTTTCGTAAGGGGTTCTTTTGTTGCTTGAAATAGTACAGCAAATATTTTGATGAAGAGCTGTAATTGAACAATGCAGCAATCTAACAATCAGTGCTGAGCAGGTGATTTTCCAGTGAACATAGCAAATCTTTTTCTTTCGTGTTCTTCCCCTGTTTGAATTCTTGGCATATGGTTTCATCTTGCAGTATGATAAATGTGTACAACTCTGCACTGTCCTTTGCATGGACCTTGCTGCATCACTGTTACTAAAAGCACACAGCAGAATTAATTTGCTGAATCTCCTGTTGAGAAACAGGAGTGAATAATGACCTTGTGAATCTTTAGTATCTTGAAGAGGGCACGTGTTTTTTTGTAAGTGGAGTAAAGAATCTCTTTAAAGAGATTTAAAGATACATTTCAAAGTGGCATTCCTATTCAAAGATCCATTGCTTTTCCTCAGAGCAGAACCTGTGTAATATAGGCTTGTGGATCCTAGTTTGTGGAAATTCATTTCCAGAATAGTGATCAAGTCACATCTCTTATCTCGTTGTAGGAGAGTTCAAGTTCAGAAAAATTATTTCCTATGTCCCTAATCACTTGGACCTATTTTCACTTGATCTTTAGAGCATGGTTTGAAAGGTGGGATGCTTTTAAGATGTGTGCAAGAGCTATGTTCAGTATTCTGTGTGATGTATTGCAGAAAGCAAAACCAAAGGTGCTGTCAGTAGCTTGTGAATACATGAATTATATGAACAGTTCTAGTTGTGGTGTCTAACTGAAATATCTTCAGCTGTTTCACTGCTACAGCCTCTAGGGACCTTTTTGGGAGAGTAGTCTGTCTTGTTTCACTATTAAAATGCACTCTACAGCTGTACTAAACTAACTTCTACTTTAGTAGCCAGCATTACAGAATTTACCTATCTCACTAGGTAGTTCAGGTCTGCACATTTTGTTTTCTGCTGCATGTTTTTTAATTGGCAAGTATCATCAGTCATATGTTTCCTGACATGCCTAATAAAAATTTCTTTTTAAAAGACGAACAACCCACTCCAAACCCCTTTTAAAAAATGTACCCACCAAAATCTGATATAGCATCAATCCCACTGGAACTTCACTATAAGGATCTCCCTAAATGATGATTCCTCATTTGGAAATTACTTTGATACCAGTTTGTTCTTAATAATTTCTATAATCTAAGGATTTCTTGTCCAGAATAGCATATAATATCAATGATTTATATGAAACTACATTTATGAACTACGTCTGTAATCTCGCCAGCAATGAAATTACTTTTGGCTGGTTGGACCTGAAAACAATGTTGATTGTAATTTTTGGAAATTAAGTTAATCAGCGGCTCCTTACTTGGATCTTTTGTGTTTGGCATGTTTACTTGCTGCTCAAGTTATTATTCATAATTTTTTTGTTCTCAATTTCCCTGGTGTTCTACGCTCTACCTTCTCTGTTACTGGCTGTCAGTTTGTCCAGTACTATATATTCTGTCTTTACTTGATTTTAGCTTCTGTTAAAGAAAATCCTCTCATCTCATGACTTTGTTGAGTGCTTCTGGTTTATTTTTAAGCTATTGCAAGTAAAGTAATATTGATGCTACAGCTTAAATGACACTGATAGGTGCTCTGATAATACTACCTTGGGTGGGAGAAGAGATGCGTTTTTCAGTAGAATTGCTTGCTGTTCTGCCAAATATTCCACCTAAACAAGGTGGAGGAGCAAATCAGCATCACAAACTTTAGAGGCAGTGGCTTGAGATTTTAGTGTTTACTGGCATCAACACTATTTTGTTCTGATTGTAGAATGTTAAGTGGTTGGAATGGATCTTAAATATCATCTAGTCCCAAACCCGCCTGCTGCAGGCAGGGATACCTTTCACTAGACCAGATTGCTCCAGGCTTTTTCCAGCTTGGCCTTGAATGCTTTCAAGGTTGGGGCATCCACAGCCTCCCCAGGTAACCTCTTCCAGTGTCTCACCACCCTCACAATAAAGAGGGCTACCTCTTTATTGTGACTACCTAAATTTAGGCTACCTAACACCTAGCCTAACAAAGTTTAAAAAAAGTTTAAAAACAGAGTTTCTTCTTTAATTTTGTACCCATTTTTCCTAGTTCTACCACTAGAGTTCCTGACAATAAGTCCCTTTCTGGCTTCCCTGCAGGCCCCCTTCAGATACTGGAAGTTTGCTATGAGGTCTCCATGTAACCTTCTTTTCTCCAGGGGAACAGTCCCAGCTCTTCCAGCCCATCTTCATATGAGGGGTGCTCCAGCTGCCTAATCATCTTTGTGGCCCTTGTCTGGCCTTGTGCCAACAGGTGCCTGTCCTTTTTATGTTGGGATCTGAATGCAGTGTCTCAGTTGGGATTTCCTAAGAGCAGCAGTGCAGAATCCCCTCCTGTGACCTGCTGGCCGTTCTCCTTTTGGTGCAACCCATAATTCCATTTAGCTTTTTGGGTTTCAAGCGCACAGGAGGGGTGCTCCAGCTGCCTTATCTTTGTGGCCCTTGTCTGGACGTGTGCCAGCAGGGCCCTGTCCTTTTTATGTTGGGAGCTGAATGCAGTGTCTCAGGTGGGATTTCCCAAGAGCAGAGGTGCTGAATTGCCTCCTGTGAGCTGCTGGCCATGCTCCTTTTGGTGCAACCCATAATTCCATTTGGCTTTTTGGGTTCCAAGCGCACACAGCTGGCTCATGTTGAATTTTTCATCAGCCATCACCCCCTAGTCTTTCTCCCCAAGCCTGCTTGCAATCACTTCTCTGCCCAACCTTTAGGTGAGATACTGGATTATTCCATTCTTGGCATTGGACCTTTTTTTTTCCCTGGTGTCTGCTTTAGCTGCAGTCTGGCTGTGCCAATACCTTTTGACCTATTATTATACCAAGTTGGTCTGAAGAACCCTTGAGTGTGCTCTGAAATAGTTGGACAGCAAATGCTGCTATGATTTTTTGTGGTATACATTTGCAATGCCAGACCTGCTCTCATGGAATGCTTCTGGCTGTTAGCACAGTGCCACCAAGCGTGTGACAGTTGGTGCCTATTGCTACTGTTAGGTCTTGCTCTGTGTGTTGCTATCCAAGCCTGTTGCTGCTTTCTACAGGAACTTACATTTTAACAAACTCTTTGAAAGTGAATGTAACGCATTACAGCTTAATTTCTCTGGCTCAGACTTTGCCTGCAGACGGGTTTTTCTGTGCCTGTCCTATTGCTTTGGATGATCAGAGCTGAGTTCAGTAAACCTATGTGACTCTAGTAACATGCCTAAACTATGAGAGACATCTTTCATTCGAAATTTCACAGAATTCTACTGAAAATGTTCTTTACCTTTCCATGTTGTATTTTTCGGTACTTTTAATTTTGGACCATGGTCATAAATCTTTCTCTCTTCTCACTTCTAAGTGGTACCTTTGTGTATCTGTTGAGCCAAGGGGGAACTTAGGAAAGAATTTCTTTATCTCTTGATTATAGATGTTGGTGGTAAGTGTTAAGCTCCCTTTTTTTTTTGTCAGTTGAAACATTGATGTATTTCATAGTAATGTAGATTTAGGCCTTTTGTATCTTGACTGGTGTTTGCATAGGTTGTAGTTGCTCTCGAATATTTAAAAGTGGGCGTGCTGTGTGTAAGCATGAACCTGCACAGCAGTCTATGGCTGAATGTAACACTAGGATTAAAATTTGCCAAAAGTAAATGAACTATCAAGTATGAAAGAGCTTAAGGATTGAGTCCTTTGAGTTTTGGGAAGGTTCAGCTTGATATCTTTCAATAATTGGCATTTAAAATTCTTTGCTTATTTGTAGTTCACTGATTGCTGTAAGGAGGAAAATCTTTAGCCTATAGGTGGATTGCTTTTTCAAAGTTAGTTCAAGGCTTCATCCAGTACATGGAACTTCATCCTTCTCAGCCTCTTCACCTTGTATAACTATGAATGTGCTGTCTTTACAGTCTTCAAGATCCAGAGGAGGCACGGGACCAATTTCATCTGGCCAGACTGAACTGCAAGAAATTTGCTTTTGTGCATGTGGCTTTTGCACAGTTTGAGCTATCACAAGGTTTGTAAAAAAAAAAATAAACAACCCAAAACCAAAAAGAAAAGGAAAAGAACCCCTAAAACAAAGCTTGTTTGGTGTTGCTGTTCTGTGTTGTTCTCAGTCTTGTTTTAAACTTCTACTCCCTTACATAATTTTTAAGGAAACTGATAGGTATTGAATCAGAACAAAGTTTGGATTTTTTAAAATTGAAATTTACTGAGAATGTGTGCTCACTTTTAAAATGAAACTATACACACAGTTTTTTTCTGTTTTAGAAATAACTTTCAAACCAGGTGAAAATTATTAGTACTTTGTACTTTCCTAATTTAGATCTTACAGTGGAAGCCTTTTGAGTAAGGCTCTTCCTGCATTGAAAAGTGAGGCTCAAATACTTGCTTGTGGAAGAAATTCTGTCTTCTTCCACAAAGCATCCGTAGATTGACAGAGTATTTTGGTTTAATAAAAAACAATATGCAATTTTGTTGCCCAGGTACTTGCTAGCAAGGCTGTGTTGGCTGTGCACAGGCTTGTATTTTTGGGTGCTTCTTTTGCTTCCATGGGTGATTTGAAGAGTGACATATGTCACCTTGGGTATTTCTTCCTTTGACAGTTTACTCTGTACAGAAAGACAAGCTCATTCTATGAAAGCTGTCTTATTTGAATGGAAGAGACTTGATTAATATATTAATTTTTTTGTGATTTGTTTTCCTTCTTGTTTTTTCAATACCATGCAAGTTGTTTTATATTATTGTGTGTTGTATATA
Source organism: Passer montanus (assembly GCF_014805655.1). Lineage (NCBI taxonomy): Eukaryota > Metazoa > Chordata > Aves > Passeriformes > Passeridae > Passer > Passer montanus. The sequence continues at coordinate 14,535,841 of NW_024357613.1, read as the reverse complement.
TTTCTCATACTGCCTAGTATGAGAAATTAACCTTCTTGTTTTTTCAATATCATGCAAGTTGTTTTATATTATTGTGTTGTATATATTTCTCATACTGCCTAGTATGAGAAATTATCCCTAAATTTAGCTACACTAAATAAATTAATGTCTATTCTATGCTCTAAATTCTGAATACATTTTACTGTTTACTCATCTTTCTTTACTTCTGTTTATTTTCCACTGATAGTGGTTTTGTATATACATTTTTGCTCCAGTACTACTTTTTAACTATTTTAGGATATTGTTTAGATGTTCAAAGTGGCCCATGAGGCAGAGCCATTTTGTTAAAATCAAAGTAGATACTCACTCGTCATCTCAGATTTTCCAGTTTTTCGTTATTGATAAGTTGATTGGCATTAGAGCAGGAAAGGCTACGAACCAACTCCCCCCCAAGAAGTATATCATGTTTTATGGATGACTTCTGTAGAGGTTGGGGAAAAAAAGGTAAAAATACGCATGTTTGTGTCTTGAAATGACACAGTTTCTGTGTTATGCGTAATTCAGTTACCTGACCAGTCTTGTTCTAGTATAAACTTGTGGTATTGAACTTCTAAACAGTAGTAAAAAGATAATAATTTTTTAGTGAGCACTGGATGTTTATTTAAACAGACAATTAAACACTAATACTGCAATAACAAAGGTATTGTTAAATAAGAGTAATAAAACCTATTGTGTAATTTAGTAAAGTGTAGTAAAGTTGCTACAGGTTACCGGTGACTAAATTGATCCTGTAGTTATGGGATGTGTTCATGCAGTAGTTTACCTTACTTTGACAGTAAATAATCAACCTAGAATGAAGTCCTAATCCCAAAGGAAATAAGCCAGTTATGATCGGCTTTGTTTTATCTGCAGTGTGCTCTCTGATTTGTATCTGTTACCCTTGAGCTGATCTAGGTGTCCTTTAGTAATATGTATGGAGCTATAGTGTCCCTGTTGGGCGCTTCAAAGAGGATTAGTGGAACATGTGAGTTAAATTGTTACTTAAGAGTGTGTTCCTTTTTCACTGTGTCCACTTAGGCCAGAGGGAAAGGAGGGTAGTGCTTTGTTGCTTCTTCATCCCAGTGATTTCAGCAGTGCTTGGCACATCTGTCAGTGTTTTCTTTTGCATTAAGCAGAAAAACTTAATTGCACGTTCTCTTCCTTAGCTCACTGTTTTGCTCAAGATAAAAGCTCAAGTTGTGAAATTAGACTTGGCAATTTGATGTTGATTTCTTAATAATTGAATATTAGTGACCTGGAAATGGAGTGACACAATAAAGGTGCCAATCTGTTTTTTGTGGCTCTTTTTTTACTTAAACACTGACTGAAATTTCATTTAAATACCTCAGATGAGGAGTTGTCTTGTCATTACCTGGGTACCTTGGGTGATATGCTTGAGGACAGTTTGCTGTGAATTGGTCACAACTCATGATCGTAGATAAGACTCTACTCTTGACTGCTTCAGATCTTATGCCAGGGTGCTTGATTCAGGCTTTTGGTATGTAATGAAGTGCACTGATTGGAATTCAGAAATACTTCTGCCTTTATTTTGTGCTTTGGATCCTCATCTGTTAAGGGGAATGAAGCAGTTTTTCACATACATGTTTTGGTGTCACCTTCTTTCTTACTCAACAAGGCACACAATACTAGGAGGAATTACTTTCGAGTAGCAGGTTCTGTTGAAGCAATGTGTGGTTACTAAATATAGCCAAAGGTAGAATCACAGAATGCTGGTTAAGGATTCTTAGAGCCTATCCACTTTGCTGACAATTTAGGAGAAAAAACAGTATTTGACTATATGGTTAAAAACCATATTCTAACAAATTAGCACAAAATTGATTTAAATGAAATTACAGCTCATCTAATTCTGGTGCTTCTTTGCTTCAGTGTTTGACATCATCCATTTAATATTCTTAAAATAGGTTACTTAAAGCACAAGTTCCTGGTGCTTACACTGCACTTCCACCAGCCTGAACTATAGGCAATAGTGGTGTCTAACTTAATTTACAAGTGGAGCTTTGAGTGTGGGGGACATGGTGCTCTTAAATATGCTATTATGCATATACTTGACTATTGTAATATGTATGTAGCATGAATGTAAGAACAAAGTGGTTTGATTTGCTGCTGTGGAAAGGAGGAAGAAGGGCATTTGGGGTTTCAGGGGCATTGACAGCTGTAGCAAAACATTGCATCATTTTGCTCAGAGTATTGTGGTTACAGTACACGTTTTTCTTTATTTGACTTTTTCTAATAAATCTGTGTACATGATTACATATGTAAATTGACTGCTTCAATATGTTTTGTTAACACATTCCCTTTCCCACCTCAGCTCTCTTCAAAGTTCTCTGTTTATGCCATTTAGTAATGTCTGAAAATGTAACATCCTTGCTTTTCACACGTTTTTCCTTATTTGACTTTTTCTAATAGATGCCTGTGTACATGATTACATATCTAAATTGACTGCTTCAATATGTTTTGTTAACACATTCCCTTTCCCACCTCAGCTCTCTTCAAAGTTCTCTGTTTATGCCATTTAGTAATGTCTGAAAATGTAACATCCTTGCTTTTCTCTCCTCTTTTCTGAACTGTAGTGCTGTCCAGAGTTGTTGTTTTATTTAACAACAGCTGGTTTTAAATGTGATTTCTATTAAGTGGATTAAAGATGTTTCATAATATATACATAATAACATTTTTACCTGGTCACATCTAAATGGAAGTCCATAAAAGTCATATTTCCTTACTGAAATACTACAGAAAAAAAAAAGGATTTTAGAATGAGTACAATTTTCTTACAGTTCCTACAACACTAAAAAAAATACTGAGAATGCATATTTTGCGACTTGGTGTTCAATTTAATGTGAAAAATTGATTTGTGTGATTCACTTGCAAGTATTTCCAGGCAGTTTCCTTAAAATGGCAATGTAAGGGGAGGTGTCCCTAATGAACAATGGCTTCATAGAGCTATGCAAAGTGAATATAAGACAACATGAAGGTAACTATCTTGTTAAAAAAAACTTGCACACTGTAATTGTTTTTTTACTTCTGTGATTTCTAACTCTGTGTTTCTTACACTTAGAAAATGAGAAGAAGTGTAAGCAGATCCTTCAGAAAGCTGTGGAGTGCTCTGCTGTTCCTCTGGAATTGTTGGAAACTGCTCTGCAAAACTTACATTTGAAAAAAAAGCAATTACTTTCAGATGAGGAGAAGGAAAACTTTGCAGGTAACTGCAGTTTCTTAAAATACTAGTTGCTTTTGCATGTTGTGATTCTAAGTTGGAAAGAAAACTAGTGTTTGTTCCTTCTAGATACAAACTCAGAATCTCTATTGTCCAATAAGCAGATATATTTTCCTATATTATAAATCTTATTCCTTCAGTGCTTGTTTTCATCTTCAGTGCAGTGAGTGTGGTTTGCAGGAGCTGTGCTATGGTCAGTTCTGTAATTCTGCAGTGTTCCTTTGGCTGTCATCAGGGATTTGCAGTTTGTACTAGAGACTCACAGCTCTAAGTGTGAAGTAAGAACTGCTGTTGGTGGAGAAGAATTAGGACTGAAATATAAACTAAGCTACACATCTATAGGTTGCTTGGAGGTATATCTTGTGACAGACTGGGAAAGCTTTGATAGTCATTTCAGTGAAGTCAAATCTAGAAAAAATAATCAGTTTCAACTTTTATTTTGGACAAAACCCATATGTTTGTTGTACAAGACTGAAATGCTTGACTGTGTCATAAATCCGAAGTAATCGTTATTGCTGGATATATAACTTCAAAAAAGGGAACAGTTATTTCTTGAAGTTTTCAAGAGATCAATTTATTTGAAGTGGAATTGAGCAAAAAATATAGTTTGACTTTAGCACTGAAGTGTGTGTAGCTAACTTTCAAGAGTGATGTCTAACACTTCCATATTTTTGCATTGTGTAAGGACAGAATTAATGTAAAAATAGGTCTGATTTAATTTCCTTAGGGATATATCTTCAGAAGTAGCATTTGAGATTTGCTTGGCACCTATTGAATCAACCTTTGAAACAGCACTGAAGTGTATGTAGCTAACTCTTTCAAGAGTGATGTCTAACACTTCCATATTTTTGCATTGTGTAAGGACAGAATTAATGTAAAAATAGGTCTGATTTAATTTCCTTAGGGATATATCTTCAGAAGTAGCATTTGAGATTTGCTTGGCACCTATTGAATCAACCTTTGAAACACTAGCAGGGTTGAACCATTTTAATAGTATTCAACTATGGCATTCATTTCTAATAAATTGTTTTCTGTCTTATTCTGTTTATCATTAATTGGCTATAGACATCATAAATGCCACTGCTTATGTACTGTGCCACAGGAGAATATCATGAAGGATACCAATATCCTTCATGGTTTGTATAATTTTTTGCTGACATTGACTTCCTGCTGCAGACCTAAGGAAATACCTGTGGCAGTGAATGGCAAACCCTGCCTCCCAGTTAGGAAGCAATGAACTTTGGGGCAAGAGTAGGCTTATTTATTTTTCATATATATAGGTTTGTAATTAGTTATTTGAAAAATGCAAACTATAAACTTTTACCTTTTAAATTTAGTTATTTAAAGAGTAATAACACCAGACTTCAAATATCTCAAACTCTGAAACATACAAGGGGTAAATCACTGAATTTGGCTTTAAGTGAATTTGTTCAGTCCTCTGGAACAACAGAGGCAATTTTAGTGTATTGGCATTTAGGTATTTTCTGTTTTGTATTGCCATTTGAAGAGGTGCTTTTGAAAATTTATTTGCAAATATGAATACTGTATATGTAAATGCATTCATTCACAGCTTCAGGAAATTGTGCAGAATGCTTTTGACAGTTGTATGCAGTTAGTGTTGTGAAGCAAATATAAAACACGCATCAAGTCTAGAAACCTTTGGTTTGATTTCTTTTCTTTCATTCATGCACCACAATCTAAAGTATTTGACAGACCAGGTGCAATCAAACATGTTTAGTTGGGAAAAGATAGTTTAGTATTTCAGAAATGTAGATTGCAGAACCATTTTAGAATAATTTTGGGTGGAAGAGAGCCTTAGGTCATGGGATTCAGCTGTGGTCAGGAGTATCATAAGAAGCAGATAGGCTGTCTTAGACTGTGGAGGAATGAAAGTATTGTAGATCACCAGCTGGGTGTGAGAGTGTGAGAGTCCAGTGGCCAGCTGGTGGTTTAAAAAAAATATTTGAGAAAAAAGTGTGGGTTGCATTTGTGAGATGATGGTCCTGGGTTGGTAATAAAACTACAGGGAAAAAGTCTGGGTTGCATTTGTGAGATGGTGATGGTCCTGGGTTGGTAATAAAACTACACTTTACATTGAGGCACTTGTTTTATTTAAATGAGTAGTTAGGTCTATTAACATAAGTCGTTCATAAAACATTATTAGAAATAGCCAGTACTGCACTATTCATCTACCAGAAATCTGACTTCTGGCTGAAAGTAGAAGAGGGATATGGGAGAGTTCAAAAGAAAAGTAAAATCCATTTTAAAGAGCTGATAAAAATTAAAAAATGTTAAGTGCTATATAAAAGTCCTTAAATTGTGATTTATTTGAAGGCTGTGGGTAGCCATGGATTTTGTTGGACAAGCAGATAATTTCCTGTACTGATGGAACATAGGGCCTATTATGTGGAAGATCATATTATATAGTATCTTAGTTGGAATTTTTGAATGGTTTGGGTTGGAAGGAACATTGAAGGTCATCCAGTTCCAATCCCCTGTTATGGGGCAAGAACACCTTCCAGGTTCCAGAACACCTAGACCAGGTTGCTCAAAGCTTTCAACCTGGCTTTGAACACTTCCTGTTGACTTAGATTTTTTTTTTCAAATATGCTTTTTGGTGTCTTTAAAAAAAATAGTAGTATTGAAGAGTTCTTAACCAAAATAACCAGATATTAATTTACATTTGTAAAAAATGGTTTGTCAGGAAAATAGCTGAGTTCAAGTGATTGTTGTTTATCTGAAGGTGCTTAAAATAGCTTGTATTCCACATTGTTCTCTATATGAAGAATTAAACTGTTGTAAGGTGAATGTGTGTTCATTAAGGTGCTGATACATTTTCATTAGTGTATTCAGAGTTCTTGTGATTTCTTTGTCTCTGAGAAATGACCTTCCCTTCACCTGTAGGGAAAAAATGTGCAAGACAGTGTTGTTCTGAACTGTTTATTTGTGGGTTTAAGTTTCTAGAATGGCTCTTCAAATAACTTGATTTCTGGTTGTGTTTACTGTAAAGCATATCTGAAATATATACTTTCACAAAGTTTATTAAATTGACTTCACATTTAATTTTACAGTTAATGTACAACTTAATAAAACTACTGCTAAATATTCAATAATCAAGCAGGAGTCTCTTATGGATTAAGATGGGGCTGGTGAATGAGCTTTTTGCTATTGCCTGCCTTGGTACTCCCTGACATCACATGGTTTATATGACCGCTCTCAAATTTGCTATCAGTGAAATCAGTTGGTTTAATTTAACCCAATTAATTGCTTAGAATAATTTAGTTGAATTTGTCTGATATGATCTAAATGATTCCAACTATTTTCCCTACAGTATCAAGTACACAGGAGTCTGGACTTCAGAGTACAGGTGGAAATCACAGAAGCTTAAAAAAGAATGATTCTAGTGAAAATTCTTCTACTATTACCAGATCTCTATTTAGGTAATGTCTTAATTTCTTATTTAATGCCTCATAACAGCATGTAAACCAAAACCAAACACATGCATTACAGTGTTGTGTGTTCTGTTTTGTGGGTTTTTTTGGTTGAGTTTGTTTTTTTCTTTTAGGGAAGAGAAGTCACAGGAACTGGGTGCCCTAGTTAATTACCACAATCCATTGAGACCACTAAACAAATCTAACCAGGTAAAACATGTAACATTTTGTTTAGAATCTTAGTCTTTACTCTGCTTTACACACCTGATAACTTTGAATTTTGTTCTAAGATTTGCCCATTTGGGAGGATTCCTGTTACCCTAGTATCTGATGATGGTGATGACATGGAGGATTCAGATGTCCCACTCACAGCTAGTGTTATGAAGAGGTATGGTTATTGGGTTTACCTAGAGCACAACAGATTTCAATACTTCTTTTCAATGGTACTTTGATTGCATAGTGGAAATGTCAGATGTCTGTCAAATTTGACCTGAAGGATAAGAGACAAATTGTTATTATAGTTGCAACAGATACTGCAGTAACCTACTTGCAGTCTTATGGAAATTTTTTGTATGAAAGCATGTGAAGATGAAGAGAGAGTGTTGTGGCTAATCTGTAAGCTCAAAATAAATGGAAATTAAAGTGGAAATAAATTTTGTTCAAAATATCTTTATGCAATTCAGTTTTTAAAATAAGAGATAAGACAGTCTTGTAACTCCAGATATTTTTAGATCCCCATTTTGTGGGACTTCTTTGTATTGTTTCTCACTTTGCTGTTCGAGTGGACCTGCTTTTCTGCATATTTGAAACTTGTAGCCAAAGTCTTCGCACAACTACTTTTTCTATCTCATTCCCAAAAAAGACCATTGCCACGCTGTATTGATATGTGATGTAATTAAGAATATTACTTCAACAGGCAAACGTCCAGCTCCAAGCAAACAGCTTTTGTTGCACCTTTTCCACCATCAGAACCGAAGCCTTGTGGGCGTGATTCATACAGCCTGGGAGATTTGCAGGTAACTTAAGTGGTTTTAAATATATAAAGGAATTCTAGCTATTCTATGATATTAGTAAGAATTGTAATAACACCTTTTTCAATTTGAGAAGGAAATAATGTAAGATTTCCCTTTAAGTAATCATTTGTGGATAGAAACATTCATTGTGGCTTTTAAACTTGAAAATTGTTATGCATAATAGGGCATTAAAAAAGAGCTTTCTCTGAGCAGTACATCTGATGGGAGGAATGGGAGTAGTGTTTGGAATGTGATTTTTGAAGAGGGGATAAACAGATTTCAACTTGACTACAGGATCTCTTTCAGCATTGGTCATGAATTTTACCATGGGAAGTACCTTATTTAATGAAGTCTGTTCAACAAAGTTAGTGCTCTATGGAGCCATAAATTCCAGCTTTTGATAGATTTTTTTCATCAAAAAACAAATGTCTTTCATTACTGTGTCTTACATTTTCATGTCCCATGGCCCCATCCCCTAAAAGAAAATTTCAGAATAATAAGCATTTAGGCTTTTATTATAGCAACTGGATTATGAAAATTTAGAATGCTGATGTATTTAAAAATAGAATCAGTAATACTTGTCTGTGTAACCTGCACAGTTCCCTGAGGCATGTTTGCTTTGCGGTGCACCTGCCACTTAATCACCTTAAGGAAATGTCTCTTGTATACTACTCCTGAATTTTCCTTTGATTCTTTTTTTAAGATGCTTTTTATGTTCTTTAGTCCTTACAAGAAAAAACAGCTTTACAGTTGCAGATGTTGGATGAGGGCAGCTCAGAAACAGCTACCAATTCAACTGTAACTCTCAAAACCAAAGCGGATGCAAGTCTTGTGACGAAAAGAGCAGGTAACTATTAATGTCATGTCTGAATAGTTTGAAATAGAATAAGCATGGAAAATGTGCTATTCTGTATTTTTAAAAATTACATTGCTAAATGTTTTTTCAAAAATTGGAAATTCCTGCATTATTAACATACTTTTGGAGAATGAGTCTTTAAAGTTCTTTTAAAAACAGTTTTGGTGTATTTCAGAAATACTTCACTAGATATTACATGGATTTTGACTGTTGTGTGAATTCAGCTAGAAATAGGGATGGTATTAGATTACATTATGTGTTGTATTTCTGGAAAATGTTCTAACCAGCTTTGATTTATAGCAAGGATTTCAGGGCTAGTAAAATCTAAAAGATTGTTACTATTTATTTACCAACTTCATGGAATATGAAATACATGTACTAACCTCCTATGGTTAGTTGCTAACTACTTCAGTGTTTCATCAGAAGGCTGGTTCACTAGGTGGCTTTCTCATCCTGCTGAAAAAATTAGGTGAAAATGTCTAATATTGAAAGAGTTAGATTTAGGATTGTATAATTACATATGTATTGTAGGCAAGAAACATTTCAATTGAAAAATTGTGATTTTTTTTTTTTTTTAACTTCATTGTCACCTCAGCTCCTCACTGAACTGTTCCCAATGCAAGTCAGTGGGAAAAATTCACTGAACAGTTTGGGTTTCAGGTCATACTTGCCCTGTTTGTGCTTCATTCATGTTTCCAGGTGAGGTATTGGTTGAGGTAGTTCAGTCCTTCAGCAGCTGACTCGCACTAAGCTGCTCAGCATGGGATGCTTTCTAGTAATTTGAAAAGAAAACTTTTCAGGCTCATGAAGGAACACTCTAAGTTGTGCTGTTTGCAGCCTGCACCGTCACATCCCACCATTTCACTCTAGTACTACCTGTGCAAAAGGAACTGGGAGACAGTGCCAAGTCCCTTTAGGCCTCTGGCTTCAGTCATTGCACTTGGATTATAGGTTGCCTATTGTTGCAGACAACAGACTTCTAATTTGGAGTATCGTAGTAAGCTTATCTTCAGTGCCTTATCAACCTGCTCAGTATCCCGGGATTTGTAGTACAATTTGTGTACTCTTATTGCTGTGTTGGTGTAGGAAACAGTTGCATCTCTGTTACTGTCACAGTGTTATCCTAAGACATTGAAGAAAGTTGCCATTTTACTACCCTGAATTGAATATGGAGCCTGAGGACTTCATTAAAGTCTTTAAGGCCTAATTCCAGTAAATCTGTGTTTTAGTCTCAGCTAGAAAATGAGGTAAAATTATTCTAGAAACTTTTCAAGTGTTGAATGTTGAATCATTTTAATAGTCTGGTTTTTGGGTTTTTTGTTGTTCTTTTTTTTCTTTTTTCACAGAAAATAAAGTTCAGCATCTGGAGCTGAAGACACCAGAGCCCAGGAGTCTAGAAAGTCAACAGCAACAATCTAGTTTTGGGGAAAGCTATAGAAAGCAGTTGGAGCAGATTAAACTAAACTGTGTTAATGCCAGAAAAAAAATGCCAACTCAAGATGTGTCACAGAAAAGCTGCTACGGTGAGGTAAAGTAACAAAAATACATATCACATGTGTGGTAGCAGCAGCCTTCTCATGTTGAAGAAATTATTTCTGTATTCTTAATTGTGGTTCCTTGTGTGATATAATATCTTGCTTTGCCCTTTGTAGGGAAAACAAATGAACATTGAACAGTCTGGTCATCCTGTTTCAAGACGATTATCACCACCAGATGCTGTTTCTAAGAAAATTGACCCGTCACATGTTTATGGAACACCAAGAGCCACATCTAATGATTATATGGCCTGGTAAGCCTACTATAAGATGGTAGTTGATCTCTGGAAAGGTTTAAGCAGATTTTTACAAGGTTTGTTAAATTTTCTTTTAGATAGCAAACATTCTAAGTGCTTCTGTGAAGTGCCTGACTTTGAGATTCAGATTGCATTTAGGGGCCTTTGCCTTTTTGGGCAGCTTTTCAGCATTTGAATATTTACCATCAAATCATTAAGTCCCTAGTAGAGCTATTACCTTTTTCACCAATCCCTGCTATATGACACTTTCTTTTGGGTAACTTTATGTGGCTGACAGGCTTTTTAGGTTGATAATTATATATCAGTTTATTTCTCATGATGCAAGTGTCTGAGGTTTTTTTAAAAGTACTTTGAGAAATCCAGAAGCTTGCAGAATTAAGCACTTATGTTAAGAAATTATAGCATTTGTTTATCCATGTTACCTTAAATAAGGCATAAACCCCTATGCCTGTGTTAGCAAATCTTTCTAATTATGTGATTACTTATTGTTTTCATAAGTCTCTAGGATGAATCATATAGGCCAAGGTTGTATGCTGAGTAAGCACTGTTCCTGTTGGTAGGACCTCTGTCTCTATAGCTGTAGAATTCAGACTATAGGTAGGGCATGAACCACATAATTTCATGAAGGAATGTGATAATAGTCCTTGAATAAATTCGCTTTACTTAGTTTGTACATGCTGAATGTGCAGAATTGCTGAGTGTTTCTATATTTAAAGTCATGCTTTGGAGTGGTTTTGTCCTTTTTTTTTACTTCTGTGGTTTTACTCTACCAAATAAATCCTAGTTATATACACTTTTTCCAGTTCTGATTTTGGCCTTAGTTTCTGTAAATGCAGTGGGAGAAAAATAAAATATGTTCAGAAATATAACTAAAAAAATGGTAGACACATCAAGAGAACAGATTAAAAAACCATAGGATTTTTTTGTAATCTTTAGTTTTCTTAAATCCATGATCTTCCTGCTCATACACAGTGTAGCTAAAGCTCTAAAGGCAATAGTGAGAGTTTTTGAAGTTGTCTGTCTTAATAGGCTTACTTTAAAAAAGAAGTCATTTAAAAAGTTTTTGAATAAATAACAATAAGCTGGAGAAGAGTAACTGGCTCAAAATCTCTTATAGTCAGCTCTTCTAGTTTTATAGTTCTTTCACTTTTCAGTTGCTGGGAAGTGCCAGATATTGTCTGAAGATAGTAAGTTTGTGTTTTTAAAAGTATTTCCTGAGTGTGTTATTTCAGTGTATTTCTAAAAGGACTTCTAAATGAAGAATTTGAAGTGGTCTTAATGATAATTATTGAATGAAGTTGAGGCTTGAGCTCTTGCTAGTCAATAGGGTTTAACTTTCAAGAAACATTGAAGATTTCAACTTTGTTGTTAAAATAATCTTAAGGAAATACAACTATTGCAGATATTATTAATTTTTTTTGTTAGTTTCAGCACACCAGTCGTAAAGGACAAGTTTCTACCAGGATGTCAAATTTCTACTCCCTACAGCCAGTTCCCTTATTATTTACCACATACTCCAGCAACTCCATTTCAAAATCAAGTTGGCTTGCAGGTAACAATTTTGTCATTTTTAACACATTTTCATTGGGAATTAGTTAGGTAAAATAAATGTGTATATATTTTTTTTCACCTGGTGTTACTGTTCATCTTGCTGGAGGAGTAATGGAAAGTAGTCTAGTATTCCTAAAATAACTTTGTTCATGTGTATGTCTGAATTTAGATGACCTAAGTCAGATGTTGAAAAAATCAATTCAGTTTTGTCAAAATACTAGAGCCTTTATGTCTGCAATCTAAGCCTTTTCAGGTCCTACTTAATGACAGTAAAGCACAAGAGCCTCTATTTTTGTTCTGCAGTGCTTTTACAGTAGTGTTACCCAGTACAGTACCATTAAAGAAAAGCAGTGTGTGTTGAAAACCATGAGTTTGAGGGAGGTAAAAGATTGCATTTCTCCTCCATTTTCTTTTTTTTTTTTTTTAGATTTCACAAATTTTTATACTTTTGTTATGGCCTGACATAATGTAAAAATGGGTTACCTTAGATGTGTTGCATATTCAGGTAGGAACCCTCCTAACTGTAGATAAAACTGGGGGATAAGTTTAAGCTTCCTACTAGATAAGTGTTGACAAATTACTAAATCAAACTTCTATGGCTTGGTGTAGCAGATATGGGCAATGCAGGCTGTTTCAACTTCACACTACTGTAGTCTTTTAGCTAGTAATTAGCTTCAAATAGAAAGGTAGATTATTTCAGTACAGCTCTTAAGTTTCATGCTGAGACTGAAAGTCTCTTGGATAATGTAGTTTCTGATGTTATAAGTAAAGAGGGAGGTGTCTCTAATGATCTGGGAAACCTTAGTAAAGAAGATCCTTTCCTTGATTTCCAGTGTGAGGAGTGTTGGCACTTTTACAAGAGTGCAGATGTCACATGCCAAATGATCAGCGTATGGGGATCTAGCTTTCATTTGGAGTTTCTTTACTGCTTCTAAACATCTTTCTCATCTTCAGAAAGAGCAAGACAACTTAAAGCATTTTAACTTAATGAAAAGTAGAGCTCTTTTAAGTTCTGTTGCATGTACCAATATTTATTTCTTAACCTTTTCAATGTGTACACAGGTTCCAGCTTCTGTGCCTTCGCATGAATGCCTTGTCATCAATGGAAGAGTTTATACAGTGTTAAAGCAAATAGGTAGTGGAGGCTCAAGTAAGGTAAGGTGCTCCTTTGTCCTTTTAGACAGTCACTAATTTACACAGTAGTACAATCTATTGTAAATACACATTGAAATCACCTAATGAGTGCCTAGTGTTAACATGTACACAGTGTTTGACCCAGGGAATCTAGAACTTTGCTGGTTTAGTGCTATGCTTAGACTTTTTCTTCTTGAAGATAATTTCTATGGTAGAGTAAGCATTAAAATTCCTGGTAGAATCAGCTCTTCTGTTGTAAAAGATGTGCTGCATTGTGGACATTCTAATGTGAGAGGCTGTTGTTTAGAGCAGTGTGATTACACTGTTGGGAAATGGGTGACTTGTAAAGTTGATTGAGAGCCTGAAGGAGACAGACCATCTCTTAACTACTTCTGTTACTTGTGTGAGAAGTGGAGTTGTAGCTATGTCTGAAGTGGTTAGTTGCTTTTTACATGGAAATCTGGGGTCATGGGAGCTTAGGAAACAATATTGGCAGAATCTCTTGGATTTGTTATAGTTCCTTTCTTAACAGCATAAGTAGTTTAGCTGGATGCTGTGGGGGATTAAGTCAAAGGCCTTACAGAAGTCCAGATAGATGACATCTCTATCTCTTCCCTTATTCACTGGTGTAGTCCTTCCCTCACAGAACGTCACTGGGTTGGTCAGACAGATTTGCAGGTGGTGAAGCAGTGCTGGCTCTTTCAAATCACCTCCCTGTTCTCCATGGGTTTCAGCATAGCTTCTAGGAGGATGTGTCTTAATGATAGCTAATTTAACTAATTACTTAGAGGTCATTCCCTTTGTGAATCCATGTTGACTGTCTGATCAGTAGTTGCATTTCAGTAGTACCCAGTAGGATATTCTCTGTAATTTTGCCAGCAGCTGAGGTTAGGCTAACAGGTTTGTGGTTTCTTGGGTCTTCCCTCCCACCCTTCTTGTCAATTGGACTAATATTAGCCAGCTTCCAGTCAGCAGGGAGCTCCAGAAAGAGGAGCTCTCTGTGTTGCCAGTGTATGGTTGTAGAATGAGGTAGGATGTCAGGGACTTCTGTGTGTCATTTTCTCATAGTCTGCTTAAAACAAGGCTGAAAATAGAGCAGGGTATGCATGGGGTTTTGTGTTTAAATATTGCCAAGGATGGAGATTTCATAGCATATCTGGACAAGCAGTTTTCCTGTTGGACTGTATGACAAAGAAAAAACCAAAATATCCAATTGTAATTTTCCTTGTGTTAGCTGTGTCCATTGCATCTCATACTTTGGTTCAAGAGGAGTCTGTCATATCTTTCCTTTAAATAGGGAGCAATAGAAGACGGCAATAGAATTTCTTGCAGCCTTCTCATCTTAAGACTGTATGAGATTTTGTGCTCTCAACCTCTTCTAATGTGCCATGTGATCTAACCTCCACATGATTTTGGTGTGACAAAGTGAATGTGTGAGGGCAGATCAAACCTGTATCTCTGGGAGTGTTGTTTCATAATCTTTATCTTGGGCACACTGCAGACTCATGATGTACTACACCTGGTGAAATATAATGTGGCACCAAGATAGCTTCTGATAGAGGGTTGTTTCTGTTGTAACTGGTGTCTTGATTTTTTTTTTCATGCTGACTTGTATGAATTTCTTTGTATTGTTTCTTTCTTTTGAAAATGTAGACTTCTTTTGGTATTCTGGCTGAGTTGAGATGAAGGACCATAGTACATTGGAGTTAGGGATGAATGAAGTTATTAACTGATACTGTTTTGTAGGTGTTTCAAGTACTGAATGACAAGAAGCAGCTGTATGCTGTCAAATATGTGAATCTAGAGGATGCTGATCAACAGACTGTTGAGAGCTATAAGAATGAAATTGCTCATTTGAGCAGACTGCAGCAACATAGTGATAAGATCATCCGCCTTTATGGCTAGTGAGTAAATAACTTTATTTAATCAGTATTTCTCTATAAAAAGATATTTCCTTCACTTTTAACATACATGTTTTATTTTTAGTGAAATTACTGATCAACATATCTACATGGTAATGGAGTGTGGAAATATTGATCTCAATAGCTGGCTTAAAAAGAAAAAAAGGATGGATCCATTGGAGCGAAAGAGCTATTGGAAAAATATGCTGGAAGCTGTTCACACAATCCATGAATATGGTATTCTTAAATAATTCTAGGTATTTGTATAGGATATATGGTAGATAATATGGGTCTGGTTTAATTTTGGAGGTGGTATTTAGTATTGGTGTAATCTTGGTGATCTTCAAAGATGGGTATTTACTGTATTTCAAAAAAAAGCAGTGTAGCAAAAAAACAAGGGAAGTCTTGATCCAGAAATAGACTTAGCCAACTGAAGAAGGATTTCATAAATATCACTGTTTCTGTAATGCTATCTGCTTTCTTGCCACAGCTAGAAAATATTTTCTGCTTTAGACTACATTGTATGCTCCCAATTCCACTTGTTCTCTTAGACTCAAATTTTAGCCACTCAGTCTTTTCAGACATAGCTTTGACATTAATGACAGCTCTATCTACATTTTGACAAAGTGTTTTCAGCTTTCTCCTTGAGTTCTTCAGGCCTTCCTCTCATCTTTACCTATATAATTGTGTATGCATCTATATGCTGTTTGTCTGTATACTATAAAGGAGAGGGCAGACTTAGCTCTTTTCCTGTATAATAATGAAGTGAAGACTAGTATATGTAGTGGAAAGCATCATCTCTTTTCAGGATTAGAGCATTCAATAATATAGCAAACAGCAAAACCTGCTGAAATTCAGGGTGCATACATATGTCTGATGTTTTGAAAGTCAGCAATTTTTGTAAAATAGCAAGGTAGATTGGTTGATTATATAGATGGTAACCAAAATTCATGTTAAATTGTGTAAATTTAACAAATTTAGTTTGTGTGAAGTCAGTTGTGTATATTCCTCAGTGAATGGTACCTTTAATCAGACTAAACAATATAATTCTTTTATTGTAACTACCTTCTTAGCTAATTAAAGGGAGAACTACAGGCATGGACAAGTGACTGAACTACTCCAGAGCAGCAGTCCAGTGTGGCTATGTGCACACAGAGCTGGAGTGTCTCCCAAACTGAGACAAACTGTGCAACTCAAATTGCTTGGAGCTGTTCTGGGGTACCTGCAGGTTTGAATAAGTAGCAATTCTAACTGCAAACTCATGCAACTCTTAACTGTTTAGGAAGAAATGGAAGCACTTTCGTGCAATCTGCAGAGACTCAGATAAAGCCAATCTGCCCCTTCTCTCTGTGCAATGGTTATGGGAATTGAGTAATGCTAAACCTTATAGTAGTAATTTGGATTTACTTTAAACTCTTTTTTACAGGCATCATTCACAGTGATCTGAAACCAGCAAACTTTCTGATAGTTGATGGAATGCTAAAACTGATTGACTTTGGCATTGCAAACCAAATGCAGCCCGATGTGACAAGTATCATTAAAGATTCTCAGGTGAAATAATTCTGGAAAATTCATGTCCATTTTTCTGTGAAGTGCAATAGTACCTGCTGATAATTTTGATTGTAATAACCTTAAGTACTATTTAAATCTTATGCTGAATGGTTTTATATGTGTACATGAATATTCATGTATGTTGGTTTTTACGTGTTTTTAATGAACAGAATAATGGCATTCAGCCTTAATGGAAACAAACTTTTAAGATACTTTTCAGTGTTTTGGGACAGAAATCTAAGTTTTTATTAAGTTAATTAAATTTAATGCATGCTTTACTTAAAATAATATTCTTTGATTTTTATGGCTAGGCTGGCACAATGAATTATATGCCACCTGAAGCAATAGAGGATAGGTCTTCCTATGGAGAAAATGGCAAGCCTCGTTCTAAGGTAGTATGATTTTTTCCTCCTATTACCTTCATGTTAAGAAGGAAGTAATTCAATCATGTATCTTCAGATTAGTTTTTTTTCAAAATCTTCCACTGAAACTTGAACAGAAGAGATATTGTGCCATGATGATGGTGTGCAGAGTTGGAAGGTTTAGCCTAATCTCCCTAATTACCTAAAAGCATTTGGCAGATGCTGTGTAGAAAAATGTAAGTGCTCAATTACTGAGGAAAATTGAAAGTAAAACAGAGGTGCAGGCTTGGGCATTTTAGGGACAAATGTATGAGTTCAGTGTATCCCATTAATTTTTCTCTGCTACAGAGTATTGCGTGTTGTAGAAAATTTTATAACGTAGCCAGGACAATGGAACATGAATGATGAGAAAAGTACTGAAGGGTAAAGCATTTTTCGCATTGGCCGTCAAACTTCAACTGAGGGTTACATGGTTTGGTGAAAAAGTATTTAAAATTCATATGTACTTGCATGGATGTGAAGATTAACTTTTTAACAGTTGAATGGAAGTATTATGTAATGAAATACAATCTTGTCTTCCTAAACGGAGAATACAATATTTTTAAAGCAGATTTCTTTTTTAAGGACAATTTTTTAGCTTTTGTACTTTTAAATTAATACTGCATGCAAAGTGCAGATTTGTTCAGCTCATCTAAACAAAAATCAAACCATTGTGCTAGGAGTCAGGTTCTCTGTATGTATCTTCTCCACTTCCCTCCTCTCCCCCACTCTGTGCTTCTCTAAAAGTACTTCAGCTTCAACAGGACAAGTGCAAAGTTGTCCTGCAAGGAGCAGTCTTGAGTGTCATGGTTGAAATCTGAATCCTTTAAACCCAGGGGAACTGAATTGTGGCTTTCCACTTAGGAGACTTAGTGGTGATCTCTTACCATTTCCTGGATTTAAATGATTTGGTGTGCTTTTAGTTGTGTTTATTTTAAAATCTGAAATTAGAATCTTGCCGTTTGACTTGTTAAGGACTAACTTCATTTTTAAGTTTGTTCTTAAAGTTGATTTTCAAAAATAGTTTAGAAAATAGTTCTTATGAAATGTCAGTGAAGGAAGCCTCATTACTGTCTTAGTAGATAATGGCATGCTGCCTTGGTGATTTTGTGTAATAGTAACAAAGATCCCTTATGTAATAAAAGCTGTACAAATGCATGATAAATTGACTGAAGGGCCCGTTCCTTAAGTGGAGAGTAATCTTTTTTGGGTTTTTTTTTTAATAATAGATAAGTCCCAAAAGTGATGTGTGGTCACTGGGCTGCATTTTGTACTGTATGACATATGGAAGGACTCCGTTTCAGCATATAACAAGTCACATCAATAAAATGCATGCTATTGTTGATCCAAGCTATGAAATAGGGTTCCCAGATATTGCTGAGAAGGATCTTCAAGATGTGCTGAAGGTAACTGTTCCTTTTGTTTTAAATAATGTTCATTTCTTTATTTAAAGCATATTTTCTAAAACGGAATGAGTTGTGCTTGAGAGACTTTTCCCACAAAGAGATGCTCACTGCTACTTGTAGTAACAGGCCTTTTTCCAAAAAAAGAATGAAGCTAGAGCTACTTCATGTAGTTTCCATATTTAAGTCTCTTTTCAGCTCAACACCAGATATGTAAGCACTAACTTAAGTGCTTTGGTTCAACAATCTAAGTTAATACTGTTAATTCCTAGGACAATTCATAATTTATAGGCAAAACATTCTTCCTCTTTTTTCATTTGCAGCGCTGTTTAATAAGGAATCCTAAAGAGAGAATTTCTGTTTCGGAGTTGCTGGTACATCCCTATGTTCAAATTCAAAGCCATTGTCAAACAGGTACATTTATTTTAAAAAACATTTTATTAAATAGTATTTGTAACTGCATTAGAAAACACTTCACTCTTAGAGGTACTATGAGCTTGTTGGCATGACTCAGTTTTGTTTGATGCCTACATCTGCTTCAGAAAAAACTTCAATATTTTAATTTTTAAACCTCTTACAAACTGTTCTGGCAGTTTTTACATTGATCATGTATACAATTTCAGCATAACTATAAATTAACTGCAGGTGTCTCAAATGCAAAAGGAACAACAGAGGAAATGAAACGTATTCTTGGCCAGCTTGTTGGCTTGAATTCTCCCAATTCTATTTCTAGAGCTGCGAGGGTAAGTAAATGGTCTTTTCTATTTTGTGTAGTAGTACCTGTTCATTCAGACAAAGGTTAGAATGTTTGTGAAAGCTGAAACAAGACATATATGAAATCTTTAGCCATAGCTGGGAAAACATTGCTTATCTTAGTGCTTTCATTTGCAAAGATGCAGAATCTCTCTACATTCTTCTGAATTGGAAAGGCTGAAAATTATGCCAGTAATCTTTATCTTTGGTTTTTTCTTTCCTTTCCACCTCCCAGTAGATCTGCTTTGCTTTTAAACTGCCCCCATGTGGGGGCCTTCTAATTTAAGTACCCAATTATCTAAATTGATCTGTTAAGTGTGCACACTTTTGGACTGCAACTGTTTCTGCTTCCTGGAAGTTGCTGAGCTGTTAATGCAGTGCTGTGTGTAAATTAGTTCCTGTGTGTTGAAGTATTGCAGCCTCTCTGTTTATTGCCTGAAAGAGAAGCTTGATAAATCTTCAACTCTGTTCTTTCTACCCGTGTCTCAGAAGTGATGGTGGTAAAGTATACATAAGAGCTAGAGAATGCAAAGCTGCTTTCATGGGAAGGAAAGCAAATTCAATGTTTATTAAATCTTAAAGAGTTCATGCTTACACTTCTAGTTGCACTTGATCTGTTTTAAATGTGAGGGTGAACAAGTCGTTACTCTTCTAACAAAATGGTGATGTGGCTGTTTTTGGGCATCTGAGTATCTTGTGTAAAGTTTGCATGCCCCCAGTACACAAATAACTCTCTCCTTCCATGCTGGGGTTTCCATAGTGGAGACATTTAATAGAGTAAACTCGATTTTTTACATCTCTGCAGCTCATTTGTTGTCTCATGACTTGTGAAGATCTATAGCTTTGCCCACACTGCTAAGTCAGCGTATGTATTTTCCCCTGGGCACTGCACTGCATTACAGCTGGTACAGCTGAGCTGTCTTAAGTGTGTTTTTAGTTTTTGATTTGACAGAGCAATTTTAGTATGGAATATTTCAGTATGTGATGATTTATTTAAAAATAAAATGTTCGTTATGTACCTTGAGTCCATGTGCAGTACAACTGTGTTCACCTGTGTGTTTGTTAACTTTCAGACTTTATATGAACAGTGCAGCAGTGGTAAAACTCTTGATGTATCAGCATTTGCCAAACCCGGGAGTCAAAAAACATGGACAACAAAATGATGTACTACTGTTCAAGAGGCAACAGATGTCTGGTCTGTTCAAAAAGTATTTTGTGCTGCTAGCTTTTAAAAGGACACCCAGCATAAAGTTTGCATTTTTATATGTTCTTTGTGTTCTTTTGATAATGATTGCAGGTCATTAAAAAGAGCTTAATGGAATGAATTTTTACCGTGGACTCTTTCACTCCTTGCATGCTGCTTGGGTTGAGCAACGACAGTGGCTACTTGGTGATTATGGTCTGTGTTACTTACAAAGCACTACAGTGTCTGGAGTACAAAACCAGAATCTTTTAAGATGAGATCTTAAGAGAAGCTAATATAAAAAAGTTCCCAAAAAATGCCAATTGATGTACATGAAAAACATGAAATACCTTTTGAAACATCTCCTCAGGCATTAACAGAGTATTACGCTGTTCTGTCCTTTGCTAACAAATACCTTGGAAATGAACACTGTATAAACCACCAGTTACAATATTAGTAGATGCATGTAAATATCACCCAGTTTTTGAGCTGTTCCTGTGGTTAAGTGTTATGATGGAATCATCAGTACTGTGTTGAACTTACATGAATAAAATGGCTCTTGTATTAAAAATACTATTACAAGTTGAGTCTGCTTTTCAAATTTCAAAATAGAAAATCCTTCAGGATTTACAATGGTAATAAATTACCAATTTGGATTTTAAAAAGCATTAATGCTAAGCATTCTCTAAAATGCAATGAATGTAAGAGAAGGGGATTTTACATGGTTGTTATTGGATTGGTCAGGTTTTAACTGAATTACATTTCTGGTGTGCGTGTATGCTCATACCTGCCCTGCCTTGTTTTGGGTTAGCTGTGATTCTCCATGTTACACAGGGAGAGTGATCAGAGTGGGAATATTCCTGATAAGGAGGAGGGCTGAAGCAGGGGCAGAGAATATGTGCTCCACTGCAGTGTTGGAGCACATGAAACAGCACATCTTCCTAAGAGCAAACCTGGAATGATAAACTTAAGGTGTTGGTATCATTTTCATTACAATTTGTGAAACAAGGTGTGGAATCTCAGTCACCTGTCAGGATGGGGGTAGTTGTCCCAAGTTTCTAGTGAGAAAGGCTTGTTCCCCATAGTGGTGTTGTACTTGCTCATTTTTTTAAAGACTTAGTGCTGCTGCTGCAGAAGTTCAGAGGTATTTCAGGCATAAGGAGTATGCTAATTGTACTTCACCTTTTCTTCATAGTTTGTTATATAGACTTTAAAATTTTCGAAGTAGAAGCCAGTGAAGAAAAAAAAGTTATTGTTCTGCACATTTCATATTCTAAACAGTTTGAGAGACTGCCAAAGTATGGGAACTGAAACACTTGGGCTTTCTCTGGATGGGGGAAAAGAAGTATCAGCCTCTTCAGAGAAAAACCTGTGAAGAAAATCTTTACTCTGCAGAAATGTCTTTTCATAAAATGGAAAGTTTCCAAAGTCCTTACAGAGCTTGAAAAATATTATTTGCAATTATTCTAATGTTACAATTGTCAACTTTTGCTGTTTTACTTCCCTAGTTTGTGTTGAATATTGAGAAGCAGTGCTACATTACTGCACAGCAGTACTATAATAGCTACAGCTATTTTTCTTTTGTAGTGTATGATTTATCATACCTTTCTCTTATTCCATAGCTGTTGAAGAACCCACAGGAAATATAACTGGCATGAGAGGGAGCTTATGAAAGAGTCCTGGGGCTGATAAGAGGCAGTGGGTTGTTATCAGTCTTCCCTTTGAAATAATTTTTTTCCATTGCAGATGGGCACTTGATTTATACTCTTTCCCCACCTCAATGACATGCAGCAGGACATCTGTCTACCTTGGTAGCTGCCACTTACAAGTCTTCAATCTATTCCAGGTTTTTTTTCTGCCTTATAGACAACTATCTCCCTTCTCAGGCTCTGCTGGAGTCTTAAAAGCATAAGTCAATTACAGAAATGTGTGATTAGCTTTAAAGGACAAAAAATAACAGTTTTAACTGTTCGGTAACAGGTAACTGCTGGAAGCTTTTTCAAGGTTACAAAATGTCCATCCTGCTTTACTGTCACCCTCAAGGCTGCATTTCAGGATATGAAACCTAACTGCAGAAGGGTGATTTCCCTTTTCATTTATGAGTGGGTATAGCATGAACTCAGTCTCCAGATTCCTCACAAGGGTAAATGGAGGGGCAGAACTGACCTCTCCTCTGTGGTGATGGGAGCTGAGGGAATGGCAGGAACTGTGTCCGGGGAGGTTTAGGTTGACTATCAAAAAAGGGTTCTTCACCCAAAGGGTGGTTAGGCACTGCAACAGGCTCCCCAGGGAAGTGGTCATAGCACCAAGCCTGACAGAGTCTAAGGAGTGTTTGGACAATGCTCTCAGGCACCTGGTGTGACTCTTGGGGTGTCCTATGTAGGGTTAGGAGCTGGATTTGGTGTTCCTTGTTGGTCCCTTCCACCTCAGGACATTTTCTGATTCCATGATTTTATGACTCTGCATGAACTTTGCCCTGTAAGGTTAGTTGGAATTCAAACACTAGATAGACTTTAAGTTTTGAAGGCTCTGCTCATGCAGTCATTCTTCTTGTGACAACACCTAGAATTGAGTCCTTGACAAGTGCAAGAAAAGGAGGCTGCTTGCATATATGTGTGCTTGAAGGACACTTGACCAAGGAACAAGAAAAATCTATTCACAAATCCATCACCATGGTGCTAGAGGAGTCAAACTCCTGCTTCTCATCTAGTCTTGTGGAAGGCATTCTTAAGATGCTACTGCTGTACAGGTAGCTGTGCAGGAGGGAAATAGTAAAATCCCTAACAGCAGAGTACAGAGCAGAGGGTGTGAGTCTGAAGGTAAGTTGTCAAATTGTCACAATTTCAGCCCCTCCTGTGGGTTTCTACCTGTTAATGGTCGCATGCTAAACAGTTTTAACTCATTCTTGGAGTGGTGATAAGTATCAAGTTAAAAATTCAACAGTTGAAGAAACTTGAGTTCTAGCCCAGGTGTGAAGTCTAGCTTGCTCCCTGAACCCTTCAGCAAGGATCTCTGGCTAATCCTTGCAGGTGCCAGTTATGACAACTCCTTGCTTCTCTCTTCCAGTTGTTTACACTCTTATTGCTTTGCTGCTCACACAAAACTGAGTTCTCAGCAGCAACCAATAAAACAAATATCACCTTTTATTGTATTTCTCTCTTTAACACTTTCATTGCTAAGGCATGTCCTGTTTCAGCTAAGGATAAACTGCTAGTATGGGAGTATTCCCTTCCTGCTTTTCCCAATTTGGTTATCTGTCCCACCTGCCTGGAGCACAAGGCTTGTCAGTCTGTCAGGGAGCTGGTACAGTGTGCCCTTGTTTACTTACTGCTTCACATAAAGTAATTAGGAGATAAATCTTGCAAGATAAAGGCTATAAAGAATGGAGCAGGCACTGCAGCCTGGTTTACTTGTAGGATATAGAGGTGTACACTTGTATGGATGCAGAAGAAGTCTTTATACAGCCTGTCCATAAACTTTCATGGGAGTTGCTGAAATGAAACCTGAGATAAAAATCTGACTCCTCACCTCAATTCCTTCTCTTGGCAGGTAGAATACTCGCAGCTAAACAATGATGCAATTTGAAGATTCTGGCTCTAATCAGATGAATTGCTAAAATCCAGGCAGATTTTGCAATGAAAGATATGACTAATTTGATGTGGAATAGTGGTACCATGTTCTGAACCCTGAATAAACACAAGGAATAGGTCAGTTTTGAACAGTTCTGAACCCCGAATAAACACAAGGACTAGGTCAGTTTTAAAAACTATCTGTCCATTGGCCTTGTATGTTGTAAGGCTCTCTAATTTGTCTCTGTACCTGCTTAGTGTGTATGTTACGTGGTAAGTGCAGAGAATGCTTTGAATTCTTCTTTGTAACATGTTCTGTGTCTGGCTTTTCTGCTATTTTATGTCACTATTGATTGTATTTTTAACTGGCTTTTAATTAGCTATATTTAAGGAAATATTAATTGGATTTGCACTTGCTTCCTTTGTAGTTTTGAATAGACTAAATCTGAGAGGTCCCAAATGATTCTGTTAGCCTAGTCACAGATAAAATATTTCTGTGAGTCTTAGCTCTTTACATTTCTTGTTTGCTTAGAGTTTGTCAGAAAGCTGTTCACTACCATGGATCTGTACAGTGCTGCTTGTGTTCAGTGACTCATTGGGTCATAAAGCTCTTCACTGCTATTGCAGAGTGGCATTGTACTTTAAAATACTCTTATCAGGCATAAAATGTGTGTTAGATTGTTCATGCAATGGGACACATAGTTCTGTGCAGCAGAAGGCAGTGAAGTCCCCTCCAGAGTGGTGGGGAAATGCTAGATTCTGCAGCAGCTGCTCTGTGGTGGAGAGACTCCTGAGCCATCCAGCAGGAAGCCCTCATCAACATGTCAGGAAGGTACCCAGCAGGTCTTGGGTACCTGAATGAAAGGTGAGTGTCTGCCTAAATCTTTCAGTCTGATCTTTGGCCTTAGCAGATGTCCAGCGGTGCAAAGGTGAAGACACTTCCTAACTGCAATGATGGATGCTGAGCAATGCAAATGTGAACAGAGCATTGGTTTTCAGGACAGCAGATGAAGCTTCAAAGAAACCCTGGCTTTTGGCTTGCTGTTTACCATGGGTTAGAGCATGCTCCTGTTGCTGCTCTAGCTTCTCGTCTGGAAAGAAAAGCCAAGTCACATGTATCAATGTTCAGAGCTGAGAAAGTTGGAAATTTTCACGTCAAGCTGTGCTTTGTAAGATATTAGTCTAAGGAACTACTTGAAATTGATGTACCAGTAGCAGCTTTTTAGGGCAGTTGATAAAGCTCTCCAGACCCCAGTGGCTTTGACTGCTGGAGTCTAAAGGAGTTTGCAAGAGCTGTGTGAGGTGTTGTCCTGTGTTATTTTTAAATTAGCCTTAGGAACACAGAAAGGGAAGGTAGTAAATATGATACTTGTCTTCATGCATGTTGAAGCTTGTAAATTAGACTACCAAATAATGTGTTCCATAGTAAATAAAGCCTATGTTGACAGAACAGAAAGGAATTCACATGGGAAAAAGGTATCCCAACATGCATACAACACAAGGGGCTGTGGAGTGGTATTTGGAGAGGATGGTTCTCTATTATGCATAGTTTTCTGAAAATGTCTGCCCAAACCTTGTACCAAAGGAACCAATTAGAATATTAATTATTGGGAAAGGACAAGAATGCAAGAAAATACTGGTGTGCTGCTATGTAAATATATTTGAATGCTGTCTGCACTCCTTGAAAAGGTTTAATAAATCTAGAGAATATGGAGAGACCCAATGCAGGTCTTCAAGGAGATGGAAATTACTTCCATACAAAATTAAAAGCTGTATGACTTCCTTAGGAAACTCTCTGGCTGGCTGCTGGATAGGAGGAATCATCATTGTGCAGGCTAGGAGCTGATGAAATGATCAGTCAGACTGTTAGAAATGGATGAAAGGAAGATCCTAGGGTTTAGTATGCAACATGTAAGTACATCAGAAGTATTGTGGAAGCGAAAGATACTAGTGTATTCAAAAAGAGATTGGATATATTCAAGGAGGTCAGGATGATCCTTGGCACTGTATGTAAGTGGTGAGATGTAATCTCTGGCTTGGGAATTCCCCCTATATATATCTAAGTGCCTGGGATGTTTTGCCAGAAATGACGTTGCTTACCTTGCTCAAAGGGTTCATGATAAAGTTTAGCAGACCACGCTGACTTGTGCTCTGATCCCTGTGACAGTAGATTCCTTAAGTAGTTGGGTGTCTTTGGGCCCTGGGTACTTGATTTCTGACTCCATGCCTGTCAGTGTGGCACCTTTTGCAAGCGGTGTTCGAATGTATTTGCTCCATCAGTGTTAATGGAAGGCAATCATGTTTTAGCAGGTATGTGTACCAGCAGCAGCTTGGCCAGAGCTGTGCTGTCTTATCTTGCTTCCCACCTGCCACCTGAGCCATTGCCTCAAGGAGTCAGGCAGGTTTTGTAGCTGTGCTGTTACTTCCCTGCTGAGATCATAGCTGTACCTCAGAAGGGCACCTGGAAGCTGGGATTGTGGCAGGCAGTTGCCTGGGTGTCAGCTTTGGAGCAAGGCTACATGAAAGCAAGTAGCTAGAACAGACAGCTACAGTGGTGGTAGAAGGAGGGATCAGATCTGCTTGTCAGAGGTTTGGTCCCACAGATCCAGTTTTAGGTTCTGTACACATGCTGTGACTTTCCGGACTCTGCTTGTAACCACGTCCTGACCTAGTTGGCACTAGGTCCCACTTCACACGCTGCCTGCTGATAACACCAGCAGCAATTCCTGCCAGCAGCTTAGGTCGGTGCAGGTCGTGATGTTTCAATAACCACTTTGGCACACTGGTGGGTTTTTGTACATGGGTGGGTCCTGCAAAACTTGTTTAGCTAGCCCTTCTTTTTCAGAGCTCCCTGTGTGCTCAGCCTTCCCACAGCACCTTGCCTCACACTTTGCTATATGCATGTCCTTACGCCCTGTTTCAAGGCAATAGCTGGAACCTTTCCAGTGGTGGTTTCATGGGGAAATGCTAGTTCAGGGAGTTCACAGTGTTCCTTTCAAATTCTGGGTTTCACTTTAGACAGGGGCCTGGTATCATTTGTGTAGACTCCTGCCATAATTGTGAAACATAAGACCTCCATGTCCTGGAGTTTAGGTTCTCCCAGGATCTGGAATAAGAGCTGAATAATAAGGACCCCAAATCATTTGCTCATCACTTTGTGGTCTGTCACTATATTGGAGTATTAAGTCTTGTCCATTCAGACTCTGGCCAAGGATCTTTTTGAGTTCAGGGAGATTCTGCTTCATGGAAGACAAGTGAAAAATAAACTTTCCTACATGTTGGACGTCCTGTTTTTGTTCTGTCTGAAAACCTATAAATTTTCAAAACGGATAGGGCTGTATGAGTCAATCCATAAACATTGCTAATGCACAAGTTGTGCATCCCAAGCTACATCCAAGCACATTTTCTGTAAAAGCTTATTCATTATGTCTGATTACAGTCAACAGGAGTCACTACAAGTGGAGGCTTACTCATTCTATTTACTGAGATATTGTATCTTTTTCTGAATTTTGCGATTATAATAATAACTTGAGGTCTATATTGACACAGGAGTTAATTGATTTTCGTCTTGAGCATCTCTTAGAACATCACAGCCTAATAATGAAGAATTTCCCTAAGACAGGCCAAGCATAAAGGAAATATGAAGTTATAAATCCAGGACTAGATGAAGCATCTACTTGGTCTAAAGAAAAACCCTGTTGTAGTTGCTGGTGTGAATGGATCCAGTTAAAAAAACCCACACACACAACAAAGCAAAAAAGTCCAACCAGAGACAGGGAGGTGCTACATCCTCACTGTTCTGCCTTGTGAGCTGTTATGAGCCCTCTGGGATGGTTTCTGCTCTCCTTTCTCCCAGAGTTCCTTCTTGGCTGAGTGAGTCAGAATTTTCTATAGAGCATTTTCCTGATCCACCTACTGAACTATCTTTGCCCTTCTGTGCATCCTGGTAGGCCACATTCAGACACAATGCATTGAAGATGAAAGCATTTCAGAAGTTTCACCAGGAGCCTTTTCAGAGGGAAATATTTATCTTTTCAGAGAATACTTTTCAAAATACAATCCCTAGGCAGCATTTTTTTTTCTTGGCTTAAGCAGATATGCTTCATAACTAGTAAAAAAATTACTAATGCAGAACTCTTCTTCTGTCTGCCTTTTTCACTTCCAACAGTTATCTTACAGCACACAGTGAAAGGCTTTGGCACTAGGTACTTAACCTGCGCTATGTATGATTGAGGTTATTGTGGCTTTTTTCCTTATAACCTAGACACAAATGACTGATCCTGAATTGAGGATGACAAAGATAGAGGTAAGAATAAATTTTATTAGACTGTTGGTGGTGTCAATAATTATCTGTGATCCTTAAACTTTGAAGGTGCTCCAAGAGCCTCTTTTCAGGTTACTGAAACTGGTCTTGCTTTGCACTGAGCAACTCGGGCTTCTGATTTCTTTCTGACCAGAAGGATAACATCCAAAGTCACATGATGAACATAAATGTTAGTACTGTATGTTGTCATCTATCTTAATGGTTCACTTTTCCCTCATTTCAATCATTAAAAAGTTGTGCTGGACGATGCATGGGAAGATATATGCAATGCTTCCTGTTCTTCTGATTGTCATAAGGGAAGAAACTATTCAGTAGGGTCTCATTTATCATAAATACCCAAGCTGAATTTTATGTCAATTTCTACATTATTGTTACATGTTTTCAATCATTATATACTTTTGAGGTCAGGCTAGTTAGTCTTGCATGGATCAGTACATTTATCGCCTTTTGTGGTCTTGGTGATCTTCAACCATGTTACATTCACTTCAAAATGAGTTTACCTAAGCTGCAGTTTCATTTGCCAATCCTTGCAAAGTTTCTGAAAGGCAGCTTGTTTGGGTTAGAATTAAGGTCCATGCTGCCTCAGAGCTTGTGTCTGACCAGGATGGGATGCTGAGGAAAGAGTGGCCTGGGGCAGGTGTGCAGTGATGCTTCTGAGATGGTGATCAGCACCTTCTCTTCCTTGCAAACACAGCTGCTCTTCCAGTTCCAGGACAATGGAGTTGTGCAACAGCATGCTCAGTTTCAATGGCTACCATGCCTTTGCCCCAAGGAGGCATCACAGTCCTCACTGAAAATTGAGGCAGAGAATAGATTTCTTTTGGGGTTATATGTAAATTTAGTTATGTGTCTATTGTCCTCATTTTCCCTGTTTCTTTTCATGTAGGAGAACATCCTGTTCATTTTGATTACCTCTTAGATGAAAAAAATTTTTTTATAAGTCCTAGAACTCCCCTCCTTTTTTGAAATAAAGTCATGAAATGTTGTATCTGGAATTCCTGGTTTTTTGAGTTTTTTAGAAATCAGAAGCTGTATTCCTTGATCTGCATTTCTTTGTCCTGCTGCTACTTTGATCACTTGTTGTTTCTAATGGAGTATCTTGCAATCCTTCTATCCTCTTTGCTTAACAAAATGAAACTGCCTGGCTTTTGCAGTTACAGATTTAGGAGCTATCTGGTAAGGAGAAATGTCTCTCTCCAATTTGTGTCTTGAACATTTTATTTTTGAGGTTGCCAGCCTCCCAGAGGGTATGGCATATGGTGATATTAATCTTTTTTTTAGCCTCTGTGTCTCTGGAGAGCAGCTCTTTCCTGTGGGCAGTGTGGCTGCCCAGGGTGGATGTCACCTGCTGGCCAGAATGGTCAGAAAAGAATCAGAAGCCTGAGGAGCTTAGTCTGAGGCAAGCCATAAATGAGTGCTCTGTTCATGCTTCTGGTTTGGTGTGGCCACAAGCCTGCCCTGGGAAGTGCATTTCAGGTTGGGCCAGGACTGGTGCTTGGTGAGCACTAAGGGCCAGAAGAGATCTCCTCAGCAGAAGGATATTCTGCTGCATCTTCTACATCCTGAACTCAACTATTTGCCTTGAACAAAACATCACCTTTTAATTGCTTCATGTTTCATTTCTGCAAGTAAGTTAATATATTTCTGTTGCAAGTGACTGCTGCTTACTGGTTGCCCTTGTATTAATGAGTGCAAACTTTTAATGTGAGCTGTATCCAAACCAGGTGTGTACCAGCAGCAGTCAGAGAGCAGGTTTGCTTCCTTCAGCTGTCCCAGTGTCACAGTCAGAACAAAGTGCCAGGAGTGGGCAGGGATTCTTTTTGTGCTCTCCTGGGGTTTGTTATCAGTGATGATGCTACAGAGCAATATGTTGTTGTCCAGCCAATGCCAAATTGATAGTGGCATTGGTGTGAGAGCTGCTATGGCAATGTCAGCAGTCCCTCCTGTCCTCTGCATAAGTCTGTATTTTTTGGCATAGAACTGGCAGGTGTTGACAGTGTCCTCAGACCACCTTAAAGCAATATGAAATGTCATTTAGCTTTCTTAAACCTCTATAAAAAATAATTTTATTACTCAGAGTCTAGGTGCCTTTTAAACATGTTTCTACCTGTACTGACAGCTTCCTCATCTGTCCCTAAGACATTATGAACAATCATTTGTATTCCTAGCTCTGCCTTCCTTTGGTAAGGTTTGTGTTTAGTTATAGCTCTTGTAATGGTTGGCTGAGCTGTACAATACTGACATGCCCCTGGCTCTGCACTGTAGTTTAACTCACTTCTGATGCATCCCCAGGGAAAAATTTCTGCACTCACCAAATATCTCCCAGGTTAGCATTTGATTTATGTGTTACCTACCTTGACTTAAAGCACACAGAGCTTTTTGACTATGTCTGAAAGGCATGTTTTTTGAGGACAGGGATGGAAAATGTTTTTTGTCCAGAGTAAACACTGGTCTTCCAGTAGTGAGTCTAAAATCTTCTGTGACAATAGGCTGTGGTCAAAGCTGCTGTTTCTGCTCAAACATGCTGCTTACTGGGGTCTGTTTGTGCCTGGCCCACATGCTAGAAGCCCCATGTCCTGCTGGTTTTTTGGGAGTGCATTACCCATGCACTCCTGCAGTGACTCACAGGTATTGTAATCAGGTTCTTTAATTAACTTCTTTGAGACTTAAATCTTTACTAGGTTTTTAACAGTGGCTTGGATACTTTTGCATAGGAATACTCCAAAACAGCTGATTCAGAGAACTAAATTAGGTAAGCAATTTCTGAACTTAGTTCACCGCTTTAAGAAGTTTTGTATTTATTCCTGTTCTGTTGGACAGCTGCTTCTGTTTGATTCTGGTTGGCCATGATTCCTCCACGCACATAGGAATGTTCTTTCTAATCAATATGGTTTGAGGTAACTTTAGTCTTGTATTGCCAGTTCTTTCCACAGCTGCTCACAAGATTAAGTCATGCTAGACTAATCTGATGGCCTTCTGTGGTGAAATGACTGGATCTGGGAATGAGGGGTGAGCAAGAGATGATGTTTCCTCTGACTTTAGCAAGACTTTTGGCACTGCCTCCCATAAAACTCCTGTAAACAAGGCGGGATATTAGGGATTGAGTGGAAGGGTGGATGGACAGCTAGAAGATGGGTGAAATGCTGGCTGGATGACTGGGATCACAGGGCAGTGGTTAATGAGTTGCACTCTCAGACCCCTTGCAGTTCTCTACTTGTTGCTTGGGTGTGTCCTATTCTACATCATCAATGGCTTGGAGGAGGCAATGCAATGCACCCTCATCAAACTTGCAGATGATTAATGCTTGAGGTCAGGGATGCTTTTCCCAGGCTGGAGGAATGGATAAACAGGAACCCTATTAAATTTAGCAGGGGCAAATGCCAAGCCCTACCCTGAGCGCCAGGATAAGCTGGGGACTACTGGGGAATAGCTCTGTGGAAAGGGCCATGGTAGGCAGTGAGCTGGGAATGTGTGTGCCCCAGACCAGCACCTGCAGTGCTCTGCCAACAGAACCTCTGCCCATGGAGTGTTTAGCTGAAGAAAATTAACCAAACACTGCTGTTAAGTTCTGCATCATTCCCCCATGATTCAAGTTCTCTCTAGCAGTAGCATGATTTGCCCTGTGACCTCTGAGCAGTAAGCACAACCACGCTCACTGTGTAGTCTTCAAAGTTAGGAATTTTTAAAAATTATGTGACCTGGGTGTCAGGATGTTTTTAGTACTGTTCCAGCCTCTCAAGATCTTCCCTGTCTTCTTTAAGGCTGGCTGTTGGAGCCTGTGCTGCCCCTACATCTTTGTGATGTGACAAAAAGCACAGGATATAGGAAGAGCAATCATGAGAACGAGGAAGCCCTGCATGGGTAACTTGCCACCAGTGAAGCAGCAGGTGGGAAATGGGGTATTTCACATCTGCTGGCACTGAGAAGTGGTTGGATGGCACACTGGTAGGGGCTGATGTCAGGCAATTTGGTATCTACTGCCAATTTCCAGAAAAAGGCCAGCAGTACTACATCTGGTGAGGAGAATCAAGCTCAAGGGCATTTGGTCTGTGGTTGGACCCAAAAGCATCTCTATTTTCAGCTTATTCCTTGGAAATATCATGCTGTAACTAATCCCCCTTTTGAAGTTTTTTTCATAAATCAAAAAATGTCTTGAAAAATAAATTTTTCTCAAGTGAGAAATTTTGGTCTGGCAGTCTTAATCTTGAAGCACATTTATTCCTCTGGCATTGCAAAGAGCTCTTGTGGTGAGCAGGAGCTTTGCAGCTGGGTTTGCGAGACGGGGAGCAGGGACTGCAATGTAGCACATTTCTCGGTGTTCTGCATCCACTTGAGGGCACCACAGCATTGCCGGTAGCAGGGATTTTGTTAACTGCGTGGGGGACTGTGTTCTGCACTTTAAAGGAATCTGATAGAAAAAAAAAAAAGGCGACTGAATAATTTATTTAAAACCACCACCACATTGTAAGAATGTGTATTTCTGCTCTGTTTGAACTTCCCTCGGTTTGTGGGCACTTTGCCCCAGCACAAAAACTTTGACCCTCTTGTGGTGCACAGTTATACCAGCCCTTTCCCTGCCAAAAGGGACGTGCTTTGTGGGTGAACAGACTCAAATGGAGAAAAAACAAGGAGTAATTTAGTTCTTAGTTCTGGTGAGATACCAGCTTTTCTGGGAGAGCCAGGACAGTGTACAACTTATTATCTGAGCAGGGCCTGTGAGCCAAATGCAGATACTGTGCTCAGCATGGGGAGTGGGCTGGGCATGCAGCCCTCTGCACCCTCCCTCCAGCAGGCAAAGCCACTGCTGCCACTGAGAAGCCAAGCCTCTTCTTCCTTCCTTTTTGCATTCCATGTCTGCATCCTGTGCTTTCTCTCCCTTTAAGAATTACTTTACTCAGGCTCTGACCTTTGCATACACAACCAGCCTAATGCAGTCATGCGTGCTTTCTCTCCCTTTAAGAATGGCTTTACTCTCAGGCTCTGACCTTTGCATACACAACCAGCCTAATGCAGTCATGTTTGTTACTGGCCTCTGCAGCATCTCCTGCAGGCACGGCACTGTCCAGGCTTGGGTGCAGCTGCCTTCCCTCAGCCAAGTGAGTTCTTTTGACAATAAGGTCACCTTTGAGAGGCTGAGGAGGTCCCCCCAGTATGGCACAGCTCCTAGAGAAGCAGAGGCTGAACAAGCCCCAGAACAAAAACGGCCATGGTTCATCCTGCATCCCCTCAGAGGTGCAGCTCCTTGGTTTGGCTGCTTGAAGGAGACCAATGCTGGCACTGGCTGAGGGATGGTTACTTGCTGGTTTTAGAGGAAGGTTTCTGAATTTTCATAGAATTATTAAAGTTGGAAAAGACCTCAAATCCAACTGATAACACAGCAATGCAAGGTCCATGTCCCTAAATTCCACCTCTGCAGGCCTGTTGAACACTTCCAGGGATGGTGATTCCACTACTTGGCTAGGCAGCTGTATCGTGACTCAGCAATGCAAGGTCCATGTCCCTAAATGCCACCTCTGCAGGCCTGTTGAACCACCAGGGATGGTGATTCCACTACTTGGCTAGGCAGCTGTATCTAATGTCTGACCATGCTTTCACTGAAGAAATTCTCCTCTAATCTAGCTCCTCAGCATGACTTAAATGCATTTCCTTTCATCCTGTCATTTGTTACATGGGACAAGAGACTGATCCCCAGCTGGCTACAGCCTCCTTTCAGGAACCTGTACAGTTATAGGCTGAAAAAAGGTGTCCTCCAAGCCTCCTTGTCTCCTGGCTAAATGCCCCCAGCTCCCTCAGCTACTCATTATCAGACTTGTGCTTCAGACCCTTCACCAGTTTGTTGCTGTTCTCTGGACATGTGCCAGCCCCCCAGTGTCTCTCTTGTGGTGAGGAGCCCAGAATTGGCACGGCACTCCAGGTGTGGCCTCCCCAGGGCTGAGTAGAGAGGAAAAGTTGCTGCCTACACCATTTCTGATACAATCCAGAATGCCATTGGCCTTGGCCACCTGGGCACACACTGCTCATGGTCAGCTGCTGCCAACCAGCACCACCAGGTCCTTTTCCTCTGGGCAGCTTTCCTGGAACTCTTCCTTCAGCCTGTAGTGCTGTAGGGGGCTGTTGTCACCCAAGTGCAGGACCTGGCACTTGGCCTTGTTGAATTTTACAGTTGGCCTTGACCTATTGATCCAGCCTGTCCAGATCCCTCTGTAGAGCCCTTGTGGCAGAGAAGGTTGCCTGAGGATCTGACTAAACCAAAAAGTGGTCTGCTCCTGCTAAGGCCAATTGCTAACAGGTCAGGAGTCATTCAAAGCACTGTAAAGAGCTGTCTGGTGAAACCTCCTGAGGGGTGCTTTGAATTTAAGCTTGTTACCTGAGAGGAATAAAAAGGAGGTGGTGTGTGCTGCTCTGGCAAGTGTTTGCAGGCCTTGGAGTTGTGCCCCAAAAGTGTTTCTGTTTGCTTTTCAGAGGCTGGGCCACTACAGGCTTGTCAGCACATGAATGGGCTCCCAAATGGATAAAGCTTCAGTTGGAGAGATCTGTCCTATAATGCAAGAAAGAATAAGAATTTATTTAATCTGGGGCTCAGCCCAGGACTCCAAAGGGCCCTGGCTGGCAGGGTGCCAGGCAAATAAACAGGAAAACTGGGTTTGGGTCTCAAATCTACCACCAGGTTGTGTGAAAAACTGTGTGTCTTCTCTGAGCTTCAGTAGCTGCACATTGCACTTCATTATGTTCACATTCAATGGCCCAAAATGTAGGGGTGACATTGCTGTCTAGATTTGTTATTTATGGCCTCATTGAGAACCTTATCTTTCTCAGTGAGTCATCTCTTTCAGAACTCCTCTGCAACAGATGAAATTTCACCCGATAAAAAGACTTTGGGCAGGCTGGTGTTGGTCTAAAGGGTGGGAAAAATGAATGCCTCTTGCCCCTGGGTCAGCTGCTTCCTTGCCAACTATTATCTCTCTCTTAGCTTTGTTGAATGAGGTTGGTGATCAGGCTGTGAGATTTGGGACCGCCAGTCAATCTGCTGAGCTTGTGCCAGCCGGGAGCGAGGTGCAGCCTGCCCTTCCCACAGAGGCTGCAAATCAAACAACAGCTGATTTTAATGAACTGTTTGAAGAAAAAAACATTTATATCCCTGAGTTTCTACAGTGAGAACTCAGAAGTCTCCCTATTGCACTGGGTGAGCTGTGTGAGGGTCTCCCACTCTCCCAGCCAGTCCATGCACTGGGACTGTCTCTTGCTTCTTGAATCAAAGTGTGGTCTGAAAGCCCAGAGATCAACTCCACAAGTTGTTTTATCTCTTTCCTCTGTCAGATGAGCTAACCAACCAATTTTTTGGAAAGAAAACAGAACTATGTGCTGTGAACATTGAATCCAGCAATGTTTCTATCACCCTTTTTAAGCAGTTTGGTGAAGGTCAGAAGAGACTCCTGTTCCCTGGCATCTGAGAGATCACTATTTAAAAGGCCTCTGCACAGTTCAAAGGGGCACTGAGAATTAGGCTTGACTGTACTTTTGTGGTGTATTTCTACTACCTTGGGAGGTCCTGGGCTCTTCTCCAGTGTCTGTGAACTCTACTCTGCCTTTGAGGTGTTGTGTAGTTCAGTTCAACTTCTAAGTCTTCAGTTCCATCCTCTTCCTGCCCAATTGCTCCATCCATGCCACAAGGAGTATCTGCATGCAAATCCCTCTGGCTCCTGGTTTTCTTTCTTATAAATCCATTAGCTTGGCAGCTTCTAGTACCTTTACACCTGCCATGGTTCAACCCCAGCCAGAGGCCAAGCCCCACACAGCCACTTGCTCACTCCCCCACCTGCAGGATAAGGAAGAGAATTGGAAGGGTAAAAGGTAGGAAACTCGTGGGTTCAGATGAAGACAGTTTGATGGGAAAAGTAAAAGCTACTCACATAATCAAAGCAAAGCAAGGAATGAATTCAATGCTTCCATGGCCAGGCAGGTGTTCAGCAGTCTCCAGGAAAGCAGGGCCCCATCTCACCTGGTGGTGACTTGGGAAGGCAAACACCATCCCTACAAACATTCCCCCCCCCTTTCTCCTCCCCACCTTATTCACTGAGCATGAAGTCATATGGTCCCGAGTATCCCTTTGATCCATTGGGACCACCTGTCCCAGCTCCTCCAGACCTGCTGGGCTCTCCCAGTCCCCTCCCCAGCATGGCAGCACAAAGAGTAAAAAGGGCTTGGCTCTGTGTAAGCCCTGCTCAGCAATAATAGAAACATCTCTATATCATCAACCCTGTGTTCAGCAAACACAGGGATGATGATATAAAGCCCAAAACACAGCCCCCTACAAGCCACTTGGAAAAAGCTAACTCCACCCCAGCCAAATCCAGCACAACACCTATTTTTCTCCAGTGCATGTTTTTCATTCAAGTTCAGGTGGTCTCCTTGGCCTCCCTCTCTGCTGCAGTGAGATACAGATTTCATCTCTGTGTCCAAGGAGAGGTCATTGCAAACCTGTTCTGTATTTCTAATTCTATACTAATGATTCAAACTGCCTGGAATATCTACATGCAGTGGAACACAGGGTTGAAGGTGCAAAGGACTCTGTTAATAAATTTAAGTGAGGTTACGCAGTTTACCTTTTATTTTTCCTACCTAAATCTCCTGTGAAGATAAATGGAGACATTAGTATTAGAGTTATGTAACACTGGATAGAAGTACCTGCTTGTGTTTAAATACATGTATGCGCAAATGATTAAAAAAAACCAAAAACCAAACAACAACTTTTATAAGTGAACACTAAAGCAGTGGTTTCACAGTGTAAAGGCAAAGCCAAAGCAGTCCAACTTGAGAGTCAGTGTTGAATAATACTCACTGCACTGTGGCTTCACAGGGTAAACAGGTCATGTTAGACCAGAGATTAATATTTTCCATTAATTTTACTTGTCCCATAAACAAGACAGGACTGTGTTATTTTTTTTGCTTTTAAAGCAGCATATTAACAAGCACATGCTGCTGCTGGATCCCAGTTAAAGGCTAACTGCAGTCAGCTGTTATATTGTGGCTTATCAGTTGTTTTCTATCTGTGAAGTCAACCTGAATATGATTCTCTGTCCTTGGATTTTGCAATTACATCTGGGTAGTTTGGTTTGCCTTTAAGATGGTTAGAGTGAAAATAAATAACATACTCATGGAGGTAATTGTCAGATCAAAAGTCACGGGGTTCTTGCAGAGAATTACCAGGCGTGTGGTCATCATCCTGTTTGTAGCTAATCTAGCTGTGCATTTTAAGGACTCAGAAGTATACCTGGATTTGTCCAACGATGGAATGAGAAAAGAAAATAGGGAATTTGAAATAGGGTGGCAGAGCAAAGCTTCATGATACTCTACAAACAGGGAAGTATTTTCCTATCAGCCCTGCTCTTGTTATGTCTACTGTCATAAATAACACCTGCTATGTGATACAGACAAACAAGGGCATATCCCAGAAACTGTCTTAGAAATAGTGATATTTGTGTGTCAGGGTTAATCTGCCTTCCTTCTTTACTTTCACATTTAGAAATCTTTGGGCTTTGAGAGCAATAAGCAAGGATGCACCTGTAATTTACTGGACTTGTTTACTTCTTGTCTTAATTTGTTTTGTGATAAATCCAAAGAAGGTCAAGGTCAAGTTGTTTTACCTGCTCAAACATCCAGTGACAAACAAGCAAACAAAACAGAAGGCAGGAAAAAAAAGGTTTAGAAGAAAACATTTGTTTATGAAGTAAATTAATGCCCATTTTGATGTCTCTTCATATATCATTGTTTCTTTTACCAGTTTTGAACCCCAGTATCAGTTATGTGCAGCTAAGGCACATCCAAACCCAACCACTTGTGTGGTTTTGTGTGGACATCAGTGGTAGCTATGTTTATTTGAAGGAAATAAATTATTTCGGTCTTGGAAAAGAAAATTAAAGGGGGAAAAAAAATCTTCCCACCTTCCTCTATTTTATCTTCTTTAAGATTAACACTTCCATAGTAAGCTCTTGGCTCAGGCAGTGAAGTGCTAATTTCTTAGTAAACAATAACACTGAAAACAAACAGCCAGTACTAATAATTTTTTCACAATAATTTTATTTGCTTGCCAGTTTTCTTCCTTAGTTGTTCACTTCTTCTAAATGCCTCCATGTGTTGAGGTTTCTGTGTCAGGACAGGATTTAATATATAACAGAATGCACCAAGACCTCCCACTTAATCTCGCCCTTATCCTTATAAAAATGTTCATTTTTCAGAAGGTTTGATATTCCAGAGACCTCTTCCTCTTCTTGTATAATTATTTAATGGGATTTTCTATCATCTACTGATTTTTTCCCTGTTCTCTTGCTGCCTAAAATGACATTTTGGGTCAAGATGTGTGTTTTCTGAGGCTGTATTAACAATCTGCTAATCCTCTGGGCACACTGAAACACAAAGTCAAAGAGAAGGTGAGGGAGGCCAGCTAATAAAACAACTCTGCTTGCTTTTTTTTAAAACCATATTGCTTGCTGTGAACACATGAATTGGGGCTGGGAGTAGTTCTTCCAAAATGAAATCTTTTTAGCTATTCTGCATGCTGTTTTTAAATACATTCTATGTTATTAGTTTTAACTTTGAAAGTTTTTTGGGTAATGTCTTGTTTTGACATTACAAATAATACCAGAATTACTTTTCCCTCTATATGTTTTGACTTCATTTTTGCCCCAGATTTTCAGGAT
The DNA here is from genome assembly GCF_014805655.1 of Passer montanus. NCBI lineage: Eukaryota > Metazoa > Chordata > Aves > Passeriformes > Passeridae > Passer > Passer montanus. Next base: position 14,497,029 of record NW_024357613.1, on the reverse strand, counting down.
TTAAAGGTGACACTTGTAGTCACAATAAACTAGACATCCCATGTGGATGTTACTCAAGAGAAAACATGTGTGAAATTAAAATTTTCACAGATTTGTTTTCTACTGGGTGTTCCATTCCAACATTTGTTCTGAAAAACAAATCTATTCTTTGTCACAGTTTATAGTTTATTAGTAAAGCGATGTTAGCATGACAGCAGAGCAAAGGTGAGTGCTGCCCTTCCCAAACTCTGCTTGCAGAAGTGTGGGAGACAGAGCTCTGAAGGGGTCACCTCCTGCCACACAATGGGACCTGTTGGGCCATCTTAGTACAGCTTGTCCCAAAAGCTTCTCCAAACACTGGGCGGGGAACTGGGTTGAGGTACCCTCCAGAGTCTTGTCACCACAAGTCTCCAATGAGATCAATAATGAGCTGTGTCATTTGTTCACACTTATGAAATCGTAGAACACATGATGGGCAGGGTACTTGGTGTGGGTTCAGAGGAGGAGTTCTAACATGAAACATTTATATAATGGGATTTGGGCTTTTCCCAGATCAGTTCTACTTCACGCTGAGCTGAGAACTTGGTAAATCCTGGAATAGCTGTAAACTGTGCATGGAGAAATCCTTCCGCCCTGTGCAAAAGAGAATTTAATCTCCACAACAGATGGCATCAAGTACTGACTTAATGGAAGCAAATTCTAGTGCCTTTCCTGCTTGACCTAATGAACCAGAGGAATATAAGGCAGGAGGAGGGAGGAAAAAGGGAAGAGGTTTGGGTCAGAAGGACCTGCACTGCTGGATCTGAGCGATAAAGGGAAACAGGTCCTGGGGGTATAAATGCTTCAGTCCATCTGAGTGTGACCTCTCACACATTTGAATGTGACCTCTCACAAGATTATCACAGAGCTCTCACCATCCTGTCACAGGAACTGGGGAGGGTGAAAGGACTGTTGAGCACACTGCAGACATGTGCTTCCCTTGGTAATTTCTTTCTTGTAATGCATTCACACAAGCCTTGCAGTTAAACTGATCTGATTTGTGGTTTTCAAACCCTGTCTTTCTGAGCACATTTTCAGTGCACAATGGCAAGACTCTAAGGTCCTACCTTCAAGGTGGGAGATTTATGTATCAGGCACAGTCCTGAGGACAAAACAACTCCTACATATGTTTCCCTGGGTAGCTAAGGGAGAAAAAGGTATGTCTCTGCTTGGTTTCAAAGGCTGCCTTGAGAGGTCACAGTGGATGTATCTCTGAGGGAAAAAGACCTTCCAGTAGCCACTGTGAGCTAGGAGCAGTCACTGGCATGTAGCATGATAAAATCACGCTGGAGCTGTGTGGGTCCCAAAGGAGAATGTTGCACACTTGATTTCTTGCCCAGTTTTATCATGTGTTTGAAATCAGCACATTGCATACATTTTAGTTTCCATTGCTCTAACGATCTGATGATTTCCTGAAACACTTTAATGGAGTTTCCACTGACCTTAGAATAATAGTGTTTTTTAAAAAATGGTTAAGTGCAGACTTTTATGAGACAAGTGGAGCCAGACTTCTCTTTCAAAATATGATTTTTGCAAATGTGCATAGTTCTAAAAATCGCAGAGCTGTTTTTCAGAGTGACAGAAATAACATAAATGCCAGAGTAAGCAGCAGTTGACCTCGCAGCACTGAAGTTTCAATACTAAGTCATTAACTGTGTACAGAAACAGGTCCAGAAGAGGTCTGAGTATCTTTCAAACTGCCACTGAACAGCACGGAACTCCCTGTGTGTTGTGGCCACCTTTGACTCAGCAATTCACATCTTCATGCAACTATTTGCATTTATCCTGTCATAATCTGTTCTTTTTAAATGTGCTCAGATTGATCTTTCCCTCCTTTTCCCTCCCTTCTATTTCTAACCTCTACTATTTAACATTTTTGGGTTTCAGAATCTTTTTCTTTCTACAGAGGTACCGTGGCTATCCTTCTCTGAGTTTGAGCATTTAAAATCCATTTCCTTAGCTTTAATTTCACTTGACTGTTTACTCAAAACCATACATCCTCTCAGGAAAGGTTTTCAATCTTTCTTCTTCACCCCTGCTGCACTTCATGGTTCTCAGAAAGCTGTTTCTTTCCCCAAGGTATCTTGACAGCTGAGTCTCTAACATGGAGATAAAAAAAGAAATTAATTTACAATTTACAGTATGACTCAACATCTTTTTTTTCCCCTCAGTTTTGTCAGATCAACCTGTTTCTAAAAAAATAATTGCCTAAAGGCAGGCAGACTCGAGCCTTTCAGTGCTGCCAGTCAGGTAAAGGTTTGACAGATTAAGTATCCATTGTTTGTAATACCAGGGAATTTTCTGTTTTTAAGTACTCTGAGCTCTTAGAAAATCCAAATTTTGAGATAGAACTGCTTTCTTCCTTTTCCCCAGTCTGAATAGACAGATATTTAAATCAAGAATTATTAGTAGAGAAATTATCCTGTGGCAAACAGCGAGCAAGTTTGGGCACATTAATTTTGTCACAGGGAAAATTCAATACATTAGTTCAATGTTTCTCAAAGAAGACATCTTCTGATCTTTTTGTTCCCTATATATTTCAAAATAAAATGAAACAGTTTGGGATTCAGTTTCTTGGGCCTTGCTAATATGACCATAAATGAAATGTAAAAGGCAAGTCTGAAGATATACACCACATATCTGATCTGCCATCTAACCTTCACTTGCCAATCTGTGGTATTTACAGAGTGCTAATCACTAAATTAGACATTTATCTTCAATGATACTAGACAGACTAAACTTTAATATGATAGTGGGCTCCATATACATTAAAAAGTTGATAATCTAAACCCCTCTTCTCAGCAGGGGAGGGGGCTGAAGGAGGACTCCTTTTCAGTGCCACTCTGGAGATGGCATTGCTAGCCAGGAACATTTTCTAGCTGTGCTTTGCATCATTTTTCACTTGCTGAGCAATAATAAGTGGTACATCTATCTGTATTTAAAATGACAGATGGTGCCTGCCCCAGTGCTGATAGGGGTGACTGTGCACACACCATCTCCTCAGTGGGGGAGCTGGAGAAAAATGGAGAAAAACTTGTACAAGGTCACTTCTGGTTTATTTTAGAATCTCTACATCCCAAGGTGTGCCCTTATAAAAAATTGACAATTTACCCTTCTAAAAATTTTAGTATGAAGAAAACAAACAATTGGTGTTGGGCAGCTTAAAAGCTATTAATGTCTCCAGATTCATGCCCATTTCCAAATGTGGAAATAGACTATGTCTTTTTTTAAAGGGATTTAAACCAATCCCTTACCTGTCACCTGTCCCAGAAGCAGCACACCTGCTGTGGTGTGCAAAGGCTCTGACCCCATGTTACTGTGAGGCAGGTTAGAGCTATTAAAAATTGTGGAAAGAGTTTACTTATTCAGCTGGGCTTGTTTGTTTTTGCTTGTTTGTTTGTTGTTTTGTTTGTTTGTTTGCTTGCTTTTTTAAACAACATGAAGAGCCCTTTTGGGTTTATTTATGCATATGTATTCAAAGAAATCTATTGCTTCTTTAGATTTATAAGAAGCTGAAGAGTTAAGAAATATGTTCCTGTGTTATCCCATCTTCTGCCTGGGGAGAGCTGCTGAGCTGTTATTTACTTTCTGTGCTAATATTTTAATCTCATATTTGGTTATAGCTCCAGATGGCACATGTTTGCATTCACATTTGCCACAGCTGAGATATAGTCAGGCAGCATAATATCTCTAACAACATGTACTTGGATTAAAGCGAAGATAAACTCTCTCCCTACTTCATCTAGTGAGCAGCACCTGCCAAAAAGTCACTTTAAAAGTCACTTTACTCCAAGGTTTCTTGAAGTAAAGAACAGGCATACATGAGTTAAATATGATGCCTTGGATATGTTTTTAGGGAGGGGGCTTCTCAGAAGTCCTGTTTTGCATCAAGATTTGGGGCAGAAGTTCAGAGACATTTGCCTTCTATCTAACTCAGTCACCAGAGGCAAATTTAAAACAGGCCTAGTTTCAGTGTTAGAAAACATTTCATGGCAGGGCAGCTGCCTCTCTATTAGTTTGTTAATTTATTCAAATGGCTCTCATCAAAAAGATGCTGATTTTATCAGACATAACCAAGCAAAGCATTTTAAGCACATGCTTACCCTCAATCACTTGAGCTTCAAGGTAGGCTGAGCATGTCTAAATTAACTGGATTTGTTATTCATTTGTTATTATTTGTTATTCATTGCTTCAGATATTAGGGTCAAATCCTACTTTACCATGGCATTCTCATAAGCTAAAGACACTGTTTTAGAACTTGTTTAAAAGCTAAGCAGGCTTCAGCATGGACCTGGTATTCCCCAGTATCTGCCTAGTCAAAGCTGGCAGTCTGAATGGTAGCTTTTAGTTTCTCTAGCTGAGAAATGAATGCCTTTATTGCTCAAGAAAGATGGAGGCAATAGAGCCCTTCTAGAAAGATAATGGTTTCATTACTGTTTCCTTTTCTTAAGGCTGTCAGAGAGGTCAGCTGTCCTCAAAAGTGCCAGTGACATGGAATTCACCCAACCTCTCCCAGAAAACACATTGTATAAAACTTCTGGATTCCTGCTCTGAAGTCATATGGATGTTTATAGGCCAATTAAATGTTTGCAAGTGAGACCAGAGTGATAAGAGGTCACTGAATCAAGGAATATGTGCATATATCAACCTGGTGTGACGCCAGAAAGGCTGCTCTCAGTTTCCTACAAAGCATTTCCTTCTTAAAGCCCATATGAAATAATAGCAGAAGATTCTTCTCCTCCAGAAATGCATCTGCCTCCAATATCACCTTTTAGGAAAGTAGGAGAGCCCACATCAATGTGTGGTAAATAACACAGTTACTATATGCATGATGTACATATGTATAGTCCAACATTTATGTGCTTGTATGTATGGACACTCTAGTATAAGGACAGTGTCAGATTTTCTGCCCCATAGTTAAAACTATTATAGTCTTTTAAACAACTCATAGCATTGAGGGAATTATTCTGAAGAGCAGTGCCTTCCAAGTTTGAGAATATCAATGTTTGCTGATGGTACAATATTATTTGGAGGAAGACAGGACCGTCAGAAGAATTGCAAAAAGGCTTTGTGAAAATCATCAACTAGTGTCAAATGATGATTAAGTATATGTGTATATGCATATATGGCAAAAGATGCACATAAACCACTCCTGACTCTATTCCTGATGAAGTTAAGAGCCTCTGAACTGATGACCATCATTCAGGAATAAAACCTGGGGGATGTGACTGTTCCATGGCAACGGCAGCTCATTGTTCAGAAGTGACTTCTGAAAAAGGCAAAACAGAGAATTTCATCCTGTCTCTGTATAAATCCATGCTTTCCTAAGTCCTGGACACTGAGTCCTATCCTAATACTTCCTGCACCACACCCCTCCCCCTCCTGATGAAGTTAAGAGCCTCTGAACTGATGACCATCATTCAGGAATAAAACCTGGGGGATGTGACTGTTCCATGGCAACGGCAGCTCATTGTTCAGAAGTGACTTCTGAAAAAGGCAAAACAGAATATCTTAGTAAAGCTGTAGGGCTAGGAAAGAGTCAAATAAGGTTAACAAGATGATCAAAGGCCTTGTGTCACTCTAAAGAAATAAGCTACATCGCTTTAGTTTGGACAAAGAGTGACCATGGTAGTCTTACTGAGATTTATAAAGTAGGCCAAGTAATAGATAGGATGAATAGGGACTGATTGATTGATTGATTCCCTTTTTTCCTCCACAACAAAAGAGCAAGAAGGCACCAAATCCTCTAAATGTAATGTTTGATCAAGTTTTGTCTCGCTTAAAGTATCCACAGAGAACTTCTTGACAGATAGGCTGATGTGGTTGTTCTTGTGGCTTTAGGAGCAGACTGCATAAGAACATAGGTTAGAAATTAACTGAAAGTTATTAAATGCATAAAATGATTCTGGTTCAGAATTTCCCTAAGATGCAAATTATTGAAGGCAAGAAAATAGTCATGAGAAGAGTGATATATATCATACATTCTTCCTGAAAGATTCATGTTTGGCTACTGCCAAGGTAAGGATAAGTTTGCCATGTAAGCTCCTCTACTATCTGGCAAGTCTCTTCAGACTTGCAAGTATTCCATTAGGTGATTTAATGTTATGGACTATGAGCCAAAAATAGTACGTGTCTTATATGTTTGGACCCAATGAGATATTTATTATTTTAATTCCCAGCAATGGTGTGAATATAAAAGAGCTGTCTGCAGCAATCATAGAATGGCTTGGGTTGGAAGGGACCTTAAAGATACATAGCTCCAATCCCTCTGCCATGTGCAAGGGACACCTTCCACTGAGCAGGTTGCTCAAAGCCTTTCTAACCTGGCCTTGAACACTCCCAGTAATGGAGCATCCACAGCTTCTCTGAGCAGCAGTGCCTCACTGTAAAGAATTCCTTTTGTATGTCTAATCTAAACCAACTCTCTCTGTGTTCTTTTAATTTTGTGTGTGAACTTAGGACAAATTTTATTGTTGTCCAAATGGCAACACTTGTGCTGTTTCAGAGAGAACGTCGTGGCAGTGAGTATTTGTGGGCATGGGTGTCTCCTAGGTTGAAAAAGTATATAAATGCAAAACAGAAAAAAATAACACTGATGTGATTGTGTCTTATTGTTCTCAAGCCAGCATGCTAGAGACTGCTGAAATAGATAGAAATCCATGGGGATTTATCATATCACAAAATTGGGTTTTGTATTCTGTGCTTCCTTAACATTTGAAAGTACCAAGTATTGCTACTGCAGCATCAAGACTTAGATGCTTTATATCTAGGTGCATGTGGCTGCAACCATTCTATAGGTAAAATTTAGAAAGAAAAATTAACAGTTGCCTAATTTATGAGTACAGAGCTAAATTTGGCTGCTGGTCTTCTACCTCTGATAAAATTGGGTCACACAGGAAGTTCGTGTCAGTCAATTTTGAATCAGGATGACCAGGATCAGTTTCACCTGCAATTCAGTGTTGACTCATAACTCTAAGTAATCATTTTCTCAGGAAAGCTGATAATTCATAATGCGTCCTAGGCAGTCATACTGGTGCAGTGACCTTTACTCTTATTTTTTGGTAAATAGTCATAAAGTTATTATATATATATATATATATATATATATATTTATTTATTTATATATATATATATAGTTATATATATATATACTGGGAATTTCTGATAGAAATATAATTTGCTTCTGCCTCTTAGATCTATACACAACCAAAGGAAATAAATGATGACAAATAGAAATGGTATCCAATACCATATGTTGCTGACATCAGGACTCTGCATATGACTGACGGAGACCTCAGAAGGAAAAAAGCAGGAAAAGAACCAATTTAACCTGAAGGAGAATCTTCATAAGCACAATTAATAGGAGCTGTGAAATAATGACACGAACCAAGAGAAATGGTTAACCTCGAGATATTTCTCTTGGAGCACAGGAGCTGGGATGCTCAGAACTCTGCTGCTTAGATTACTGAAACACCACCACTCTCTCAGCAGTTAGGAGACAGAACTTCTTTTCACAAGCAAACACTTTGCAAGAATGATTTTAGCAAGCTCAGGTCTGTCTTTCTAGTACAGCCATTAGCCAATCAATGCAATTCATGCTGAACCTCAGATGACAATGGCCCTGTAACTGGAATTCATTCCATTCAACCTCATCCCAGCTCGAATTTTACATCATGAATAAGAAGGATGGGACTTCTTGGGGACTCCCTGGGGACTTCTCTGTTGCTGTGCCATTTAACTTGCAAAGCTCTTTAATACCTCAGCAATGGACAGCAACAGGGAGCTGTTGAATGGACAGAGAGGCGGACACACAAATACCACCAGGCGTTCAGTGCTGTGTGTGCCTTGAACCTCCACAGCAGTTAGCAGTCACTGCACCTCAGCAGCACTACACTCCTAAATTTCTCAGCTTTGGAGCACTCATCTCTTCCTCCACTTTTCATCTCCTCAGAAGGGGAAAATTTTGCAACATAAATATAATGAAGAAATAAAGAATGTAATTCTTAAAATAGCTCAGCATGGAAAAAAACCAAACCTGGTGTAGCAAAACACTAATTTGCAGTTATGCATCTGATGGTAGGGGGGAGACCTTTACACACCAAAGGCTTGGAGATCTGGCAGATAGAGACCTTCAAGTGTTGTTTTTAATGCCCAGTTTTTGCTGAGACACGCTAAGAGCCCAGATGGTAAGAATGCATAAACATCATGCTTGTTAAAAAAAACTTAGCACCTTTTCTTCTGTATAAGAGCAAGCAAGAGAGTAGAGTGTGAAGTAACAAACTGAAGTATCAATGTCTTCTTATTAAGGCTGAGTTCCTTTTTTTCATTCCTGCTACCTTGTGTTCCCTTATGTTGACTGAAGAGTCCTGACAATTCAATCATTCAGCTCTTGAGTTGCTATAAATTCCACATGTACACTAGTATGAATTACCATTTTTCCCTCACCAGTTTCTGAGGAAAATTTAATTACACAACTTGTCTGGGAGAAATATTCTCCCAGGAAGCTGTACTGGATGTCTTGTGTCGTCTTGTTCTACATCAATGCCCAGGTGCCTAGGCTGCTCAGGGAAGTGGTAGTCACCACTCTTGGAGGCACTTAAAAGCATGCAAGTGTGGCACTTGAGGACATACCTTAGTGGTGGACTTGATGATCTGAAAGATCTTTTCCAACCTAATCAATTCTATGACCCTAAGCCCTCACATTCTGTGTTTGAAATGATCATTTGTGAAATGCAAGAGAGAGCACTGTTGTGAACTTCAACAGCTGACCTTCTCTGAAGTTTCTCTCAAATCTCACAGAAACATGAGGTAATTCTGAAACACAGGCTTTCCATCCCCAGGACTGGTCCATGCCACCCACTCCCCTGGAGCTACAGCACCCAGGGACACCAGCAGCCTGCAGCCACGCCCTGTTTGAAACACCCTGGTGCAAGTAAAGTTCAAGGTAACCTTATGGATCAGGGTCATATTACTTTTCAACACCTGCCCAGGTCTATATAACCGCACAATGCCTCCTTGTGTGGCACAAAGGCCCTCCCCTGCTGCTGACGCACAGCTCCAGACATGCTGTTTCCTGCCACAGGGAACTCTGCCTCCATGGCCACCAAGATCCCAGCTGAGAAATTTCGGAAATGTCAGTGTGAGACACACCATTCTGAAAGCATCCTGTACCAGATCCTTAAGAAGGAGGGTGGAAGTGAGACCAGGTGGCACCAGCAGCATTGCAGTCCCCATTGCTCTGCAAGAAGCAAAGGCTGCCCTTGTTTGGACAGGAGAAGGGTTGTCCTGAGAACACCAGAAGACACATGCAGAAGAGCTTCTGAAGTGCTGTTGAAGACTTCAGCTTTTATTAGAAACTTACCTTCTTTTTATCACATGCCTTGGGAGGATCAGTTTGTCCTCATACAACAGAACTGGGCCCATAATTCTGAAACACAGGCTTTAAATCCCCAGGACTCGTCCATGCCACCCACTCCCCTGGGGCTACAGCACCCAGGGACACCGGCAGCCTGCAGCCACGCCCTGTTTGAAACACCCTGGTGCAAGTAAAGTTCAAGGTAACCTTATGGATCAGGGTCATATTACTTTTCAACACCTGCCCAGGTCTATATAACCGCACAATGCCTCCTTGTGTGGCACAAAGGCCCTCCCCTGCTGCTGACGCACAGCTCCAGACATGCTGTTTCCTGCCACAGGGAACTCTGCCTCCATGGCCACCAAGATCCCAGCTGAGAAATTTCGGAAATGTCAGTGTGAGACACACCATTCTGAAAGCATCCTGTACCAGATCCTTAAGAAGGAGGGTGGAAGTGAGACCAGGTGGCACCAGCAGCATTGCAGTCCCCATTGCTCTGCAAGAAGCAAAGGCTGCCCTTGTTTGGACAGGAGAAGGGTTGTCCTGAGAACACCAGAAGACACATGCAGAAGAGCTTCTGAAGTGCTGTTGAAGACTTCAGCTTTTATTAGAAACTTACCTTCTTTTTATCACATGCCTTGGGAGGATCAGTTTGTCCTCATACAACAGAACTGGGCCCCTCTTTTTGTCCTGGGCATGGCACAAGAAGGAGTGGATTTTGAGCTGAGAGAGATTCCAGCTACCAGTTTATTGAAAAAAATCCTCCTCAATCAGTCTTCAACAGCTGTGAATGAAGTGGGCAGCTCATTAGCAGGAGCATCTTTCACAGAAGTTCAGAAGATGAAGAATTTATTGTGGAAATTCTGGGACCTGGACATAAGTGCAAAAGAATATGCCTATCTTAAAGGAATTATTCTTTTTAATTCTGGTAAGTCCTCCCAGAAATTACACAAATGATTATATGCCTAGAAAGATATTTTACATTTTTTATTTATGTATAGAACATGTTTTGTTTTACTCATTTTTAAGAATATAGTTAAAAGTTCTGAAAAACCTATATTCCATGATTTAACCGTTTTTCTGCCTGATGTGGTTTATTTTGGTTCCTTGGATAAGTGCAGTACGTCACCCACTGTAAGTCAAAACAATCTCTATCTGACAAATTTTAAGTCATAAAGAATTGTGCAACTTCAAATTGACTTCCAGTTCAAAGGTAATGCAGCAGCCTCACCCTCACGTCACAGCAAGGGAGAGAGGGTACATGGGCATATGATGTGAACTTTAGAAGTATTTTAGCAAAGGCTTCTCCAGTCACAAAAACATTGGAGAAAATAACCACCTGATTTTCATCAGTGAGGCAAAAGGATGCTGTGTTGAGGTTACACAGCTTTTATGTATTTATATCCTTTACTTATATAATTTAGTATCTCTGCTTTCAAAGCCTGGGACAGCAAACTAAGACTTCTGATTACATCCTTTCACTTGTGATGCCAAGTTCAGCTCCTTAGGAAGGAAGGTTGCCTCAGTCAGCACCATGGAGTGCATGAGTCATTAAAAGCAGAGCTCTAAGTCCACTAAAGTAAATGGAAAGATTTATTGACTCCAGCCTGCTCTGGCTCAGATGCCCAGCTCCTTCCACAGCAATCGCTGCTGCTGGCTGCACTGTCAGCAGTGTGCTGTACTTGGGACTGCACCAGAAGGATACTTGAATGCTTCAGTTATTCCGTTAAATTTCTCGTGGTGGATGGTTTATAGGCTGCTCAAAGGCTGTGTGACTTATATATTTGTTTCCAATGGGATTCAAATTTTGATTCTTGAGGTGAAATGTCATCCAGATGCCTGGTATTGCCTTGAGTGTCTATGCCACAGCATCAAACCAGAAGAGTTTGTTCCAGTGCAAGCTTTTTTCACAATAAAATCAGGCTAAAAGAAACCACTGTTTATATCCAGGGGGGTCGATAAGAGGCCTCATCTGCAGCAGCTTACACAGTTTAACTAGCTGGCATTTTTATTGTCTCTGTGGGTAAAATGCAATTTTCACTTAAGGAGAAGCAGTAGCAGGGTTATGTTCTGGATTTGTGCCTCCTAAAGGCCTGCTGCTTCCCCAGGGTGCTGTATGAGAGAGCCAGCAGCCCTCAATGCTGTCAGCAGACACATTCCAGAGTTTCAGGAATGACACTCAGCTCTTAGTTGGGATGACCCTGTTCCCTGGAATATTCCTCCATGAGCTGCAGAAGGCAACCTGGAGAATATTAGTTAAGCTTAGATTCAGCTAAGCCTCTATTTGAAACAGTCACCATCTGAGTCTGGGCTGAAACAGGTACTCAGGGCTTATACACAGCCCAAACCACCCAAAGAAGCATGACAACTATGCAAAGCTTTGCTTGTATCCTGAGTGATCTCTTGAGACACAGACATTGTGACAAACCGCCCTTTGCTGCAAACAAATCTGTACAGCTGTTGTTCACAACTACTACTTTTAATAGTTTTTCAACACTTTCCACCAAACTCAGAAAATGTTTTCTACATATTTGCAACACATTTTCAAACTTTTCAAGTTTTGGCTTGATGTTTGGCAAAATGCTACTATTTTTACAGGCCTCAGTTCTGAAAGGCTTTTAGGAAGTCGCCAGCAGTGACAATGGTTAACTGACTCTCTTTTGGATTACGGAGTACCTCATTAACATCCTTAATGTTTTACTTCTGTTGGGACCACCAAAACTGACTGAAGCAATGGGGAAGGGCCAGGACCAGAGCAGTCCAGAGCTGGGTCATGAGTGGAGTTCAACAGGACATCCAGGCATGCAGCTGTAGCAGCCATCACTTGGATAAGAAGCACGACAACTATGCAAAGCTTTGCTTGTATCCTGAGTGATCTCTTGTGACACAGACATTGTGCTTACTATAGTTAGAAAAATCCCTTTGGCAAGAGGGTGGCAGGCAGCACAATGGAGTGTAGGTCCTCCTATAAGAATCATAGAATGCTTTGGGTTGGAAGGGACCCTAAAGATCATCTAATCCAACCCCTCTTCCATTGGAAAGGACACCTTCCACTAGACCAGGTTCCTCCAAGCCCCATCCAGCCTGGCCTTCTGGCCAGCCCTGGGCCTGTGGCATTCACAACATCTCTGGGCAAGCTGTTCCAACACCTTACCACTCTGACAGTTAAGGATTTCTGCCTACACATCTGACCTAAGCCTACCTACCTACCTACCTTCTCTCTGTTCAAGGCCATTTCCCCTTCTCCTATCATTATAGCCCCCTGTAAAAAGTCTCTGTCCAGCTTTCTTGTAAAGCCCCTTTAGGTACTGGAAGGTCTTTCCAAAGCCTTTTCTTCTCCAGGCTGAACAACCCCAACTCTGTCAGCCTGTGTCCATAGGAGAGGTGCTCCAGCCCTCTGATCATCTTCAGGGCCCACCTCTGGAGTCATTCCAGCAGGTCCATGTCCTTCTTATGCTGAGCACCCCAGAGCTGGAAATAACAACAGAATCTGTGCAGCGCCTCTGTGTGGGAGGCTCTGGCTGGGTTACTGATTGACCACATCTGGGCTAGCAAGAACCTGCAAAGAAAAAGTTGTGCACCAGCTCCTGAGGGGAAACTGGCACCTTGCATCAACAGAATCCAGACTCTCCAGAACATATTGGCATCCCCAAGCTACCCAGGGGAGCTTTGGCTGGGTGACTTTGGAGCTGTCTCAGTGTCTGTGGGTGAAGGGTCAAGCTGCAAGGCTTTGCCTACTTGGACCCAGGCAGTAAGTCAAAGGAAGGAGCAGGTAGGACTGTTCATCCACACAGGAACAGCACAGAGTGAGGTGAAAACACTTTTGTGTTTTTGACAATTGTCTGAAGAGCAATTGGGACTGCACAGTGAAGAGATGGGAGCAGTGAAAAACAGTGCTGTTATTATATCAGTGCCATACATACACATATTTATGTACACATATGTATTCAAAAATTCCATCAAGGCTGTGACAGGGCTTCTGTTAAAAAAAAGGATACTCTTAAGAGGTTCACAGTTCAGCTGGAAACATGTGTTTGAATGTTATTACAACATATCTCAGAACAAGAAGCGTCTCATAATATGTAAATTAAAGCCAGTGTTTGGTTACATAGAAAAGAAGACCAAATGGGAAAATTAAGTATATTTGAAGAGATATAAACTATTGCAACTTCATCCTGAATCCACAAAATCCTGACAATTTCCTTTCCATGAAAAATCTAACATTTGGAATCATCCTCACAGCTTGCAGCTGCTGGTAATCCTAGGGGAGATTGATGACTTTTGCAAACACTTGATTTCTGGCTAGCCTGGTTGCAGGTTTGGCTGAGGCTTCTTCTCCTCTGGCAGTGATGTCTAGGAAGAAGAGAGTTGCTGAAGGCTGACAACAGTCAGCCAGTTTCAGACTGCAGGAAACCCAGCCAGGTTGGTTTTGCCCTGGTACAGGGCACTAGGCAAGAATGCTCAACTTCCCACACTGAAATGAATGATCCTGTGTGAAACACACGTGGTGCGAGCTATTCAGATCCTATTCCAGGAAGATGTGGGGTCAGTCACTGTAAAAGTTGCCAAATAGTGTGTTCTACCCTCTGTCCAGACTGCAACAATTCTAGGAGAGAAAAGACGTCCTTAGAGAGTGAGAACAGGAGGCAACAGGTTACTGAGAGCTACATGGCCAGGCAATCCCTCCAGAGGCAAAGGATGAACACAGGGTGTCCTTAGCACTGAGTTCAGGCACCCACAAACACCTTCAGTGAGCCAGCAGGTCATATGCTGTGGGAGGTATGTGATTGAGGCTCAGGACCGTGACTCCATAGGGCAAAGGCCTCTCCTTCTTCAGGCACTCCTCATGCTGAGGCACCCCTCCTGCTCTTTTTAGACTGTAATTGAAAATACCTAGATAATATGGTGAACCACAGTGCCCCAGCTTAGTCTAGTAAGCAGAGGCAACAATAGGATGGAGATGGGGCTGGGTGTACTGGAAACCTACATCTTCAGGCTGTAAGCCATCATCTCCCTCTCCTGGTGTTACCTAGGTAGGGTAGATTAGAGCTGGAATATTTCCACCTGCCCAGACTACTATCTCAGCATCATTTGATAGATGGGTAGATGGTAGATGACACTACAAAACTTCTTCTTCATCTGTACTGAGTCAAAATTACCTGCTGTTACCATTTCAAAGCTGGATTTTAATGTAATGGGCTAGATTCCAATGTGATTACAATGCTGCCAAATGCTCATTTAAATTATTGAGCTACACATACCTTCTTTTTCCAAAAAACATGTTTAGGAAGTGTTTATTTTTTTTCTCTATGGAGAAAGTAGTGCTATAAGCCAGAAATCCAGACACCCATCATTACAAAAGGCACAGAATAGAAATGTTTACTCAAGATTTGTTATTTTACGTTTTGTTTTGACAGAATGTTGTGTCCTGAAATGTCTCCCTTATGTACAATCACTGCAGCAGGAAGCTCAGAAAGCCCTGATGGAGTTTATCTCAACAATGTTCCATGGAAGCCTCAGCAGGTTTTCTTCGATTCTTCAGCTAATCACATCTCTTCGAGACATTGATGCAGATGCTACTGAAGAGCTCTTCTTCAGGCCCATCCTAGGAGAGGCCACCCTAAATGCAATACTTCTAGAAACCCTATATATCAATCCAGACTGGCTTTGAAAGCAAATGACATCTAAGCAATAAAAAATTTCATTTTGAAGAGATGAGAGAATATTATGAGCTAAATAAACATGTTTCAAGCAAATCATTGATGCATATTTGTAAGCCATATATGCTTCAACGATGAAGTAATTTTGTAACATTTTAGAATTAAAAGCAGAGAAAATGAAGCATTTCATGATACTCTGTGCTTAAAAAAACCCTTAGTCTAAGTATTTAAAGATTGTCTAGGAACACCAGCATACTTTCCAGTTGTGCTTGGTTCAACTGTATTATTTCTAGTGAGCATTTTCCCAGCTCTTTATACTTTATGCTTTTGGCTTTAAGGAACAGGGGCAATGGTAAATTTTATTCAGTTGAAGATAGATACATAAAAGCCTGGTCAATAGTAAAATCAGTATAAATCCTTTCTTTTCTTTTTCAGTCTCTGACCCCAATCCTTTTTCTTTTCCACTGTGAACTCTAGTCCTTGGCTGTAATTGCTGGATGGAGCTCCCCCTTACTAACTGCTTTCTTGTAGGTTCTTTTCTAAGTCTTGCAGTAAACTGTGGGCATTAAATCCCTCTCCCATTATTTACAAAGTCCTTCTTTAACTAAGGAACTAAACAACATGAATCAAAAAAATTGTTGACTGGACAAAAGTTGTTGTTCAGGATTGTTTACAGAATGGGAATAACAAAGGCTGAAAGTTACTGTGTCATGCCATAAGAGACAGAACTAATGTAGCCCACTTTCCTACACATTTAAGCCCTTTTCCCTTTAGCCCTGCCTGCACCATTCTATAATTACCCTCACTTCCTTCCAAATAGATGTCAGATGGTCCTTGGACAGCAAAAATGCTAATATATGGTTTCCTACAGATGTGTACAATCTGTTCCTCCATTTCTCACTGCAAGAGTTCTGTGTTTCCACCTCCAAATGCACTATGGCATGCCCCAAAAATGTCTCTGTCTCCTACCCGTCTGGTTGGAGAAGAGGCAGCATGTGTTGGGGTGGGTGCCAAACGATGTGTGTGCTGACTGCCCATCTGTCAGGATGAAAAAAACATTGAGCTTATTCTTCAGCTGCAACGGGGAAGTAATTTATGTTCATTTCCTATCCCACTTCTTTCGCAATGGTTTCCATGAAACTTAAGGGAATTAATTTCTGAGTTTTTTCAATAGTGGATCCAGCCTAGTTTTGCTTGGCAAGAGGGCTCATATTGACCAAATGGGGGCTGACAGACACGTAGACAGACAGCACAAGAGTATGACAGCTTAGAATTCCTTAGAATGTCAAGCTGAAGTCAAAGGAAAGAGAACTTGTAAATATATATATATAGATATGTAAAAATGCATATCAACAGAGATGGATGTTGAAAGGACTTCTAGAAGTCAAACAACTAAGGATAAAAAGAAGTTTGAATAATAATAAGAGCTTAGTACCTATCAGTTTTGACAAAAGAACACACATTTTTCTCCCACTTTGTTAATCGAGGAGTAAATTGCAAAAATCGAGGGGAAGAAGTAAACCCCAAACAAGACAAACAAGAAGCCTCTGGGTAGTAGTGATCACAGAAGTAACAATCTCTATAGTAAACACAACTCACCTTCTTATGTTCTTAAGCTAACTAAACTTTACAGAACTGTGGATTTTTGGACTGATATTTTTCATGGGAAACCCTCAGAGTCGAAGTTTTCAATAGCTTTTCTTTCATTAAAATGGTTCAACAGTACTGCCACAGATCTGCTGCAGTGCAGGGTAACAGGATATTCCATGGTGGGTTGTTTGTGATGCTGAATGAAAACATTAGTTCCAGACATTTGCTTTTTGTCTGTTCTTCTCAAGATTTAAGCAAGCAGAATAGATCAAAAACTGGCATTTGTAAAATTGGGTATCTACAACATCATTTGGTAGCAGACATAAAAGCTCAAACACCTCCCAAGTCCTATAAGCTTCTACCTCTACTACAGATGCTCCACTTTTACCCAGACAGTGCAGCACAGGCTGGGCTGGAAGGAGTAGGGCTCAGCTGGCCTCGCACATGCAGCAGCTTCTGCAATGGAAAAGGCAAGATGGGCTATGCTCTCATCTCAATGCTCCCACTGCCACATTGAGAGGGGAAGGAATACCCTCAGCTCAGTGGGAAGAGTGAGGAATTTTAGAAAGAGGTAAAATGTATAATGAAAAACAGTCATGGGGGCTTGTGGAAAGGAGCAAAAAGGCTGAACAAAACAAAATAAAAAAGGGGAAGTGAGGGACAGAAGCAGCTTATTAATAGAGTTCATTTCTATGTAGAATCCAGCTTACCTTCATATGTCAAAGGCCTGCTTAATGACTCACCAACAACCTGAACCCAGGACATGGTTCATGGTTCTGTAGCCTGAATTTCAGGCTAATGAGAGCACACCAGACAGTCTGCTCACAGCTTTATTATAAAAAATCTGTTCAAGGTCTTTGACTTCATCTACACATACAACAGCTTCAAATGATCTCTCCTTGAATTGGAGGGCACGATGCCAACAAGTTCCATGGCTTGGCTCACCTGGAAGACAATGCTGTACTTGCTGATGATTCTTTTAGCCTGGAGTGAGTCTATGTAACCATGTCTGAAAAGACTGCCTAGTGCTCCACAGGGAAGATTGTGGTCAACGCCTTGAATTTTCAAGATGACTTCAACTTCCACCATGAAGGCAAGTACTAGACTTCAAATGGAACTTTCACAAGATCTGATATGCATGGATCTCACCTCACTGTGCTTGAATACAAGATTCTTCAGAAGATCACAGATCTTATCTTGGTATCCTGTTCAAAGGGACTGAGGTACCACTTGTCTTTCTGAGGACAGAGTAAGAACCTGTATTTATTGTATTTAAATGTCACATGAAGCTGGAGGCTGTGCAGGTACAAGAAACTCTCAGGAACAGGAGAGGTGAGGGATTGTGAGCAGAGGTCAGGAGCAAAACCCTGGAAAGCCAGGAGCTCTCTCTGGAAAGTGGAAAGGCACAGCACCAGACAGCCTTTAGAAGTTGATGGAAATAATGCACTGGAATGAAGAATCAGAGATAGAAATGAACAGAAGGCAAGAAGATGACAACAGAAAATCTCTACTCCAAGGAAAAAAGAAAAAGAGAGAGAGAGACAGGAAGAGAGAAGCAACAAAGAAAGGTTTGTCACCACTTCATTTAGCTTCTGGGATTGGAAACAGAAGGGCTGTTTCTCCAGCTGTGAAATAAAGAGAGAGAGAGAGACAGGGAGAGAGAAGCAACAAAGAAAGGTTTGAAAGGTTTGTCACCACTTCATTTAGCTTCTGGGATTGGAAACAGAAGCGTTGTTTCTCCAGCTGTGAAATCCACCAATGAAGCATGTGTATCCATCCCCCTCTAGCGCCCAGGAGACGGCAGTATTGCCATCCCCTGGAGTGCGAGCTTAGCTGCTGGAAGCGCACCCGAAAAAGCACCTACCGCTGCTGCTGGCCAGGCAGAGCTTGCACTCAGGGACACCTCTCCTCTCCCGTCTTGACTTGTTCAAAATAATGTATGGCAATATTTTTAAGTTGTTAGAAGAAATCTACATTTGCAAAATCAAGAATGAAAAAGTAAATTCAAATTGCTTGTGAAACCTTATTCCAGCCTCCTTCTGAATATGATCATAAACTCTTTTCATGACCTGATTACAAACTCCTGTGGTTTTCCCTCAGGACTCCCTGCCTTACCTGGGGCAAAGAATAGCTTCTAAGTGCTGTGGGAATTTGTTAGGACTGTGCAGTGGAAGAGGCTGCTGTCAGCCAAGGCTCAGCTGCTTCTGTTGCAGCACCATCATTGCAGAACCTGAACTAAAACGGATCTGCGGTGCCAGAGACAATACTCTTACAGTGAAATTGGTTGAATGACACCTTATGGAGTGTGGGTGAGCCATGTAAATTGAAGTGGCATTATTCCAGAGTGCTATTGTCCCAGAAAAAGACTGCTACTAACAGTGTTAACTGGAGTAAAATGCTATAGTTTTTCACAGTGGCAAACAGATCTGGGAAAGGGTAGTTTGTAGAAGTCAGACGCTCTCACAGTTGCAATCCAGGTCACAACAGGCCGTGTCTCATGCTTCCAGAATGATGTATAGTGCTGTAAGCAGTGAAAAATCAGTCTGTGCACACCTGAAATGCAGGAAGCTTTCAGCAACTCTAATCTAGGTGTTTTCATTCCTCCTTTGTAAAAAGAAGTGGTAGTAATAATGCATTCACATCTTCGAAGATTTTAATCAGTGTTTGTAAAGAGGTAACAAATACCATACTTGAGAACATGAGGGAATTCCACTGAAAATTAATCAATTCAGTGTTCTACGCTAAACTGAGCAGCACACAGTAAAGTAATGGAGAAGCCTACACACTGCAGGGAAAGGATAAATAGAGAAGATATTGAAGATCAAGCTTTAGTAAGCACCAAGTAAGGCAGTGGTAGTAAAAGTAACATGACATTTCCAGTGGTGGGATCCATCTTGCAAGAGAGTCACTTGCACTCTCTCTAGAGCACGGGGACGGAGATGCTCTGAGGGAGATATGCTTCCCTTCTCTCAGACACCTGCCTTAGTTTTGGATGAATCATACCATGAAGTGCTTTACTTCTGCCTGTTGGTACAGCTAAGGAGCCCACCTGACCATTTGAGATTCATTGCCTAACTTTCACACACTAAAAATGAGATTAATCCTACCTCTATGGCATATACAGAAGCGGTCTGATCTGGTTTGCAACTGCAATATTAACTTTAATGTCTTCTAATTAATGTCAGAAGCATGCTTGGATTTGCAGTCCTGACCATTACACAGTAGGTTTTGGACTTAGGCTTTCAGCTAAACATGTATTTCTAATAACAAAAACCTGATATAGGCTTGGAAACAAAGATAATTCTGTGATTTTATTCACCTGCCTATACATGACTAAGAAGGCACACATTGGACATCACATGTATAAATCTATGTCCTATCTATGCTATCTATATTAATAGTGCTATGGAGTTCTTTTTGTTTGGCTGGGTTTTTTGTTTTTTCCTGTGGATTGCCTTTCTTACCTCTTTTGCAGAAACAAAGGCATTTAATTCAAAACCTAAAATTTCACTTTTGCTAGAAAGCACGTGCAAGTCATAATCTCAGACATCATTTTATTTGCAGACAGGACATGGGTACGTGAAATGTGCAGTTCTTCACTTCATATTAATAGAGGCACACAAGGAAATATATGCTCCTTTTCCATCACAGGTCTGCTGATAAAAGCAGCCTGGCTAATGGGAAAAAATGGAGTAAAGTTTCTACAATAAATGCATAGTCTAAAAAAGCAACAATTCCTGTAATGACAAAAAAGGGTCTCATTTAAGCCAGTGTTACTATTTGTGAATAAATCCTCAATCTTTCCCAGTAGGCTAGGAGAGAGGAGGGTGAGTCAGTAGTTTGGTTTTGCTTGGGCTTGTTATCAGCTGTTGTCCTTATGAGATTGTGATTTTGAAAGTACAAGTTGTCATTCTTCCTGTGTTCTCTCTCTCTTTCTCTGCCTGGGGGGGTAGCAGAAATGTTGCAAGATGAAGCACTCCACATCTCACCTAAGATAAGAGCATCTTTATCTAAGGAAGACATGACCACAGCTATCTGCAAGTAATCTCACGAGCCAAGAACGCAAAGCTTCAAGCAGCGTGGGAATGGTCCCATTCCAGTCACAGCGGAAACAGTGCAACCCACGCACACTCATAACCATAGATTTACTAGGAGGGAAAAATGGAAATCTAGTGGGAAAAATAAAGATCTTGTCTGTGCAGGTGACCACACAGTGAAGGGTCCAAAATTCTTTCTTTACTAGGATCTTATTAGTAATGAAAAGTAATCTGCCACACACCTGTAACAGAAAAATGTTTGCTTCCAAATATTCAAATATCTGTTATTGCCTTGGAACATAATTTGATGCAGCAGATGGCTGTGGCCACTGCAGCGTGAGCAGGGGGTTACACGTCTGTTGAGGAGCAATGCAACTCCTGGGAGCAAGATACAAAGTATGATGATAGATGAGGAAGGGATACTCTAACCTGGAGGAACGGAGCACCATCTCCACTGTGCAGCATTGTCTAGGAACTCAACACAACTGGAAAGGCAACCAAAGATGTAAGAGCATGATGTGATTCCTGGTGACATGGTACACGCTGGTGGTGTATCAGACTAGTCTGCTACAAAACACCACACTGTCATACAGAAGCGACCACAGACATGTTACATGTGGCTCCTGACCATGCTGCTGTGGCACCCTGGACTGGCAGGGTTGTTCCTATGCTTCTTCTGGGATCTTGAGTCCCCTCAGTCCTGCCACATCACCCTGTACAGTCCCTGCATCCCTAATCTCCGTAGTTTTCACACTCCTCTGAGGCACCGAACATGTGAGCTCTGCACAGCCTTCTGAGGGTGTATGGATAGGTGTGGACTCGCTCGCCCACACTCCAAGTTAGGCGAAAGCAAGCCAGTTCAGATCTGAAAGTCATGTATTTGCACAGATTTAACAACTTGGGTACAGCCCTGGGCCACTCCAGCTACACAGATTCCAGAAGTGGGTGGCATCCAGTTGGCTTGGAAAGTGAGTGAGGCAAATGTGTGTCTGTCTGCACCTGTCCTGGTCAATACATATGAGTCAACAGCATCATTATTAGGAAAATAAGATTAGGGCAGGGACTAGGAAGGTCCACCTACAACATCCAATCTGGTCTCACTCATCGTGGATATCAACTTGTGTGTATGATTGCATCCCCAAACTCATCAAGCTCCACCTGAAGATAATCTAGGATGTGTTTGCATACCCTGTTCCTAATAGAACAGTACATAATGGGACAGAGCCTCCTGATCCAATGGTTAGGAACTTTCTAGTTCCAGAACTTTTTAATTCTAGAAATAATTCTAATTCTAGTTCTAGATTACTAACATTTTAGTATATGCATCTTCTTTCTACTACCAGTATCAATTCAAATTGCTTTTCTCACTCAAGGTGTTGGATAGCCAAGAAGTTTGCAGACAACAGTGGTGTCCCCTATCCATCTGCCTCTGGCATTTCCACCTGTCATCCCTACTCTCTTAGTTTGCAACTTCTGGTCCACATCTCACTCTCTTGTTTTTGACTGATGAGCTAACATTATTCTCACTTGACCTCCCTGATGAAACTCTTTGATACAGAGGTGAATCTCAGATTTGCTTCCATCTGTTCTCTCCTTCACCTGGAGGTCGTTTTGTTTCCTGTTCTATGTCAGTATCACATAAGGCTTCATTGCTCTGTCTGAGACTCCACCTCTTAGCTATCTCAAACATATCTCCCTCTCCTCTGTTGCAACTGTCTTCCCTGATTTTCTGTTTTGCCATTCCATCATCTGCCTGATTTTTCATATCCTTTTCCATTATTGCAATTTAATTTTTCAATTCTTTCTTCTCTATCAGTTAGTATTTTTTTTTGTTTTAATTTTGCAACTGCATCCTTCTTCCTCTCTTACCCTTCAGGTAAGTTTCCTAGATCCCAGCCTTAAAGAAAGGATGAAAATTCTCAGATCTCCTCCTACAAATTGCTACACAAGCCACCCTTACTGTTGTTTGTTTTGGGTAGGTAGAGCATTGCTTGCAGAGTAATTTTTCCTTTGGTCTTGCCTGTAACAATCTTTCACAAGAAGCTGAATGTGTGCAGTCGTAGGCAGTAGCTTTGACAATACATATGAAACCACCAGTAGGTCTTGTACCACCTCCTGGCACGTTTGAAGGAAAACAACCCTAGGCATTCTTCTACTGCAATGTAAATCGTTCCAGTATCTTCAGACCTGAGCAAAACCACTCCTGTTTTCTACTCATCCTACTTCTTGCTATCACCTTTTCGGCACACTAAGGAAAGTGTCCTAGGAAAGCCTACTTATTTCTTTCCACTAATCTCCTTTCTGGGTGATGTGGGAAGCCTATCAGGAAGACAGAGAAAGATGTTAGATAGCTTAAGTGTTCACACAGTCATCATATGCCTAGAAAATACACTTTGTTCTGCTGACCTCCAGAATATTTTGACTTCTCCAGCTAACTTGCTTCTACTGTGCTGCCTGAGATCCCTCTTTCAAAGGAAACTGTTTTCATTCAATAATCTGAGTTAGTTTGGACTGATGGTTTTGTATTTTGAAATATGTTTTAGTTTACTGAGGTCTCTTCAAAAGAAAGGACAGGAAAGTACAAATCTAGAGTTTATTATACGGGCAATTTAACAAAAACAAAACCAAACTCTTTGGTGCTTTCTGTAAAAAGGAGATCATACAGAACACCAATAGTTTGGGGTTTTTTGAGGGGGGATAAGGGGGTTGAGGCAGATGATTTTTCAAGTTCTGTTTTTTATTATATCCACCTCAGAAAGTAGATGGAAGATGCAGTTCTGCAAAGGAGGCTGAACTTTGTCCTCTTGGACACAGATTAGAAGAAATCAAAAAGGTGGTTGTACCCACTCTTGCAAACAACTGTAAATTCTAAGTAGAATCCAGGGAGACTGCTTGTTTAGGTCCTTACACTCTCAAAATATGACAATATCTCAGAACATATTTATCCTCTTCAGCAGACTTTCACATCTGATTGTATGGCAGTGAAAGGACCAAAGGTACAAAAAGAAATATTCAGGATTTTGGCTCAGCTGAGTAAGCAACCCTTGACATTTCTGATAAAACTGTAAAGAACAACATAATTAAAACAGGCTGATAACATATAAATAATGTTTCCTAGCTTCAGGCATATGGTAACCCACATTGGAATTATGCAGACTGGAAAGACCTTCCCTTTGTGGAGATCCAAATACTTGGTACTGCTTATCTGTGGTTTTCAAAACATAAAGCACAGTAAGTGATCACCTTGATGGTTATGATTGTTCCTCTCTTTCCCACAAAGATAACTAAACTACCACTGCCCCAGACTGAAGCCCAGCATTAACCTATGTCCTGTCAGGCTCCGTGTTAGTGAAAGCCCAGCAGCAGCACCAGGATGTGCAAACACAGATCAGTTCATTCCCAATCCACCCCAGAGCTCACAGTGTGCTGCAGACTCCAGGGCCAAACTGCGATGTGCACACGGCTTGCATTGCATATTGCACTGCCTGGCACCCAGCTGTTCCCAGCAGCCTGTCCTTTGGAGAGCTTGAGCAGCCCCACTGAACACAATTCCCTCTGAGAAACACACTGGCTTAGTGACTTAGTGACTAGAGGGACATCAGTCTCTCAAAGACAAAAATTTTTGATTCTTGAACTCACAATGCACCAGAAAAAACATGGCTTCTTTGATTTCACACAGGGTCCAAGCTCAATCTCTTAACACACTGCAGCTCCTCTCCCATGGTCTCCAGGGCTATGTTGCATCTTTCCTGGGAAGTCTGTGATCTACACAGTTAGAAGATAGAAACAGGGTAGGGTGATCTATAGATTGACTGCTAGCTGATCCATTGGGAGTACCAATACTGCTGTCAGATGCTAAGGCTGATAGAATGTTGAATTAGATTCAATCCTGCTTGGCAGCTTTCTGAAATCTGTAGCTATTATTTGTGAGGGAAAGAAATTGCTGTTGAACATGACCCACCTTTTAATGCTGACAGTTATGGTGGCCATAGGACTGTGACGTGCACAGGCATTGAGTATTTATATTTGGAAGGAATCTGATTTTCTGTAATCCAAGTTAATACAATCTGTTGCTTAAATCATCTTGTGATACCATTATTATTATTGGGTTTGGCATTTTTAACTATTGAAGATTCCTGTTTGAGATAGAGAGTTTCCCACAAGATTGCCTATGTCTGAACTGTGTGGAAACAACTACTAAAACTCAGAGACTGAGGCCAAAAATATTGAATTCTAACTCAAGAAGACATGTGGACTTCACAAATAGTGAGGTTATAGCTTGTGTAATTACTAAAAGTGTTCTCGGGCAATACTGGCCTGAACAGGAGGAAAAGATGGACTCCTTGCTTCCAGAGGCAATTGCCTGACACAAAAGAGACACACTGTTAAGAGTTCTTTGAGCTGCTACCATTTATTTTTCTGTGAATAATGGATTTCTGTCTCTTGACTGTCACTGCCGCATTAAAACTGCATTGAGCTGAATTTCTCTGCATATCAGACTAATCAATAACAGATCAACAAAGTATCTCTCTTGTGCTTCTCTTCCTTTCAGGTGTTAGCTCATCAAATGGGAATGGCAAACTGCAGCTGTATAGTATTTTCTGGAATTGTTATTTATTTGGCACTGGATTATCACATAAACAAATGGAAAAATATGCTTTGGGTCTTTCCAGTTAAACATGTGTGACAATATCTGTGGCACAGTTCCTACCAATTGCACTTGATGAGTTTGAGGGAACAAGAATAAATCTTTTAGGGGATACTCTTGCAAGGGATTTAATTCCACATCTCTGGGAAATGCTGAGCATAGATTTCCTTATCTCCTACAGAGTCACTAGTAGTGCAATTAACTTCCCATACATCAATCATTGAGTGAGTTATCGAGCAGACAAGTCTTGCCCTGTGATTCCTGCCACCTACCCTCTCACCAGTGACATCCACTGCAACTCTAAAATCAGCAGCCAGCTAGATTTAGAGGCATAAAAGTTGCTAGCAGTATAAATTCCCTATCTTTTTACTTGCAGCCTCTGTCGTCAGCCTGGGTGTCTAAGTCTTGTCAGTTCAATCCTTTTGTGCCTATGCTATGGAAAAGGTCCCTATTTATAGCTGGACCCAGACAAAAGCATAACCTTTACAACCAAGGCTCTCAAAAAATAATAAACTTTCTTGCCTTCCACCAGTGCTTACTGAATTAGACTGGCCTAGGGGTTTCTTCCAGCAGAAGATTTAGCCTGACCAGAAACAGAGATTAGAAATATACAACAGTGCTGATGTTTAATTTTTAAAGGAACTCCCAGTGGAATGAGTTTGCCTTGTTGTTTTTTTCTGTGGTTTTTTTTTTTTTTGTATTTCACAAAAGGATTGCACAAAAATGAAATCTGAAGCAGTTTTGATGAAAGCAGTGAGCCCTGTTGGTAAGTCATTTAATAATAAGCTAAACAAAGCTCTTGACAGTTCACAGTAGGAAATCTGATTCAAAAAGGGTGGAGAGAGCGATCTGATAGATCTGTATTTCAACATATGTATTTCATCAAGTAAATCTTTACTGTTTCCTGCCACCTAATGGTATATGTTAAAAATTACAAACCAGTAAGACAATTCTCAATTTATACTATTTCTAATAGATATTGATATATTTAATACACTCTATATTAAAATTAAAAATTGCACCTAGATTTTTTTTTTGCTGGGATGAAGAGAATTGATTGGGTAAAGGAAAAGAGAAGTAATAATAAATACCACAATAAATACCACAGCTACTTTATTTAAAGACAGCTGCAAGTGGGTGACTGCAGTGGTGCAGAATGCAGTGCCACACTGAAAGCAGCATTAGAATCTGAATGTGAACCAATACCTGAAACCTAGTCTAGGAAAAACCACCTAGAACATTCTGTAACTGCACAGATGGTCAAACTAAAAGGAAGAGATACATAGAAGCAAAAAATCTCTTGCAGTTTGGAATAAATTTAGGCAAACTGACAGCTGAGTATGGCATTTGGCTCTTATAAAATTAGTAGCACAGGTATCCCTAAAGTATGGTCTGATTATGGGTAGCTTTGATTATTCACACTCTGAATACAGTTCTCTTCAATCTTTTCCTGTTTGACAGCAATGAAACATGGGTCTGGATACTGCACTGACTTATGCAATACTGCTTCTCTGGCTAGTGATACTAGTTCAACAATTGGCCGGGTGATGCACAAAAGTTGATGTCTCCACATGTAAAAGTTTGGCATATTTTACAATTATATGGCTGCAGTAGGACTTGTTCACTGGCTGGTAGCATACACATTTGGTATGTTTAATTTCAGAAATTACTATTAACATTCTGGGGAGAGATTTGTTACTTTTGTAACTGATCACAGCTCCCACTCCGATAGCACCTGAAGGCCAGACTGTGGCAAGGTGAACATTGCCTCAAACACTTATTTAAACCTCTTGAATGTGTTGCTTGGTACATGGTTATCTCTAGAGCAGAGCCAGCCAGCAGCAGACAGAAAACTGTGGAAACCTGTTGGGAACTCATGGGATCCAAATGTGACTTCTTTAAATCACACGACCATTACTTAAAGCCATCTTTGTATATTTGTTTTTGAACACTACTTATAATGTCAGCTATATGTGTGTATATATATATATGTATAAACATATATACATACACACAAATACATTCCATGTACCTGAAGAATCCATCACTCCACATCTTTCTTAATCTGATTAAGATTTATGATTTGAAGAGTGGAAGTGATGAGAATCCAGTATGTTCTCAGGTAAATTGTTCCTACATTTAGCTCTCTCAAGGATAAAAATGTGATCCCTATTCCTCACACAAATTGGATTTAATTATGACTTTTGTGGCATCAGAATTGTGAACAGTTGAGTATTAGAAATCATTTCCCTGTACAGGCGTTTCTAGATTAAGTTACTAGAAAATAGAGTTAAATATGCTCTGCAGTTTCAAGGCAATTAAAACTGATTGAATTAAAGAGAGTGGGATCCTCATCCTGTAATTATGAAATACTGAAATGTCGTATAAAGAAAGCTGAATAATGTCTCTATGGAGAGACACTGCAGTTTCTAGCCTTGATTCACTTAATGTTATGAATTTCTCATACAGTTTTAAATAGGACTGTCTTCAAATTAAGAGTGCAGTATTTAAAAATCTAAAAGCAACTGGTGATGAAACCCACCGTTACTGTTCTAGACTGAGTGGGAAGCACTGTCTTACTACAGAGATGGTCATATGGCAGAAGCAACCGGGTGATTTCTGACCTTACATGAAAATGAGTGCAAAACTATGCCATTAAAGATTATTTTCATATTTTTTTTCCTGCTCTCTGCCAGACTACAACTTGTCTGGTTCCAGATAGGTTGCCCTGACCTGCTTTTTATCAAAGTGTAAAATAATAATTTCTCTGCTAAACTGCAAAAGGGTTTCTGGCATTTATGCTACCTAAGATGAAATCATTTATTTCTAAATCCTGTTGATCAAAACCATTAGTGCTCTGGTCTTGTTCAGTTTGTCTTACTCATTCTTAGGGGTAAGACAACCCTTCTGTTCCCACATTTAATCTGTACAGGACTGACAATAAAACCAGTCAGGCCAAATGGTACAACTTTTCTTTTTCATGTATCCAAGAAAGAAATGACTGTCCCTAATCAACAAAACCCCCCATTTGTCTGAGGGAGAAGGGATGGGAGAAAACAGCCCGAAAGTATCAGCACAGAAAAAGGACAAAGCAGACAATAATTAGGGTAGAAGGAAGACAGAAGACAGCAAACAAAGCATGAAAACAGCTGTAACACCACGACCTTGTATTAGCATGACAAGAGCGCTTAATAGCAGCTCCTACAAGAGGGGGTGAAACAGCTAATCAGCTGTTGGGGTGGAAACATGCAACAGAATTCCTTCCACAAACCACAGAGCAGGGAGGAAAACTTACAGCAACACTACAATGTCAGACAGAAGTGACAAGAAAACAACTGTGCTCGAAGGAATGCAACAGAAATCGCCTGGATGCTTCATCATCTACAAAAATGTAATTTAAAGTAACACCTACTAGGAAATGTGACAAGTTTAAGGTTCAGTTGCAAGCTATGTAAAAATTTTGAGAGATTTTGAAATAGAATAGTAGACTTGGAGCCATATGTTTATGTCCAAAACCAATATTGCAGTTTGCTCACAGTTAGATCCATGTAAATCAGAGGCAACAACATGGACTTCAAAGGAGTTACATCTGAATGATGCTGCCGTAAATATGGGCATAATCTGTTCTGGGTCAGTAGGGTCTGCAACCATCATCAGATCCTTATTAACTGCTTTGCATGATTATTCACAAATTATAGTAATCCTTGCCAGAGTTTTTTAATGGTTGTCAACAATACTAAGGAGTGCAAAATGACTAATACACACAGATGGGGAATGCAGTTGATTTCAGCTCTTAATGTCTGCTGTACAGATTTAACAGAAGTGGCCCTAAGTGACTGAACAACTTCCAAAAGAGAAAAATGTCTTCAAAATGTAATTGAAGTTGCTGGAATATCACAACATATACCACCAGCAACATGGATATAATTATTACCCCATCAGAGCTGGAAAGACATAAATGCGGGGACTAAACACCACTAAAATATTGCTCAGCCAATGTACATTTGGCTAAACCTCTTTGACTGCCTTTTTTTTTTTTTTTTAATTACCAGTACAAATATCCAAGGCTATGTGGACAAGCCATCTTTTGTACTCAAAAGGCAACAACAATTTAGGTGTTAGTATCTCCAGATACTTTTTTCTCTTTCACCTAGGTCTGACTTGCAGATGAACGTCTTACTGAAGATATTTCTTCTTTCCACTCTTCCATCATAAATGCTATAACTTCCTCTGTAAGATACTGGGCCACATGACCATTCTTTTCCTTTTCAAATTCTGTGTATCACCAGGTATAGGAGACAAGAGTCACAGCATGGTATCTACTATCTGTACATAAGCAGAATATATCTTACAGTTTATAGTATGAGTTTAGCAATTCACAGTAACTGACACATTAGTAATAGATGACAGACTTGCATGTAAAGTAATTCCTTTCTATACTATTGCTCTCCATCTTTAAGTATTGCAGATCTTGCCACAATGATGTGAAATATAGCTAAATTCCTCCTATTCAGACACATTGCTTTCTGAGACACAAATATTTGAATAGTAAACCTGGATATTTTTAATATCTTACACAATTAACCACATATTACATGATTATATATATATCACTTGATGGCTATGATGTTTTCCAGGTCCTAAACTTTTTCAAACATCTATGCATTGCCTTCAGTTGAAATTGGAAACAACCTCAACATTTGACATTTATACTCCTTGTTCATTGCAAAGATGGCTTTTCTATTGTTTGCTAAAATTCTCAAGCCCTTTAGAAACTTAAATAGTGCCTTTTCCCCCTGGAGTATACTGGGATATGTTCAAACTTGTTTGATCCCATGATCAATCACTGAAAACTTGAGTGCTTTTTCAGCAGTATCTAAGGATAAAGGGCATGTTAAAGAGCAAGTGGATGGTCTCCCCAGTTAGGAGGAGGATTAAGCCTTTTATTTTGCACAAATCTTAATGATTAAGAAATTGTAAATCAACATGAAAAAATATTTTTTCACAAAATACATAATGAAACAATAGTCTTCAATGAAATGGAACGGTGATCATTACAAGGATATTCAGTAATGGCTTGGAACTCAGATAGTAAAAAAAATCTAATCATAACAGTTATACATATTTTATGTTAGACATGAAATCTAACATTCCAGTGTTTAAACCAGGTCCTGTTCATAGAGGGTTACATACGAGCTCTCTCATTTGAAAGACGTGATGCCATTTAGATATAATTATAATTTCTAGCCTTTTTCTTTGAGGCACAATATTGAGTTAGAGTTCTTGGAGCAAAGTGAAAATGCTAGCAAGAATGGCTGGTCTAACAGATAATATCAAAACAGACAGAGAAGAACAACTCAGAGCTTGTCACATGCATTGGAGGCTGCATGAAAGGGCTTGAGAAGAGGCATGCACGGGGACAAGATGTGAAGCACTGACAAAGGGAAAGTCAAAAAAAATTGACCTGGGGACAACTGAAAGGCAGCAAGGATGGGTGTACAGAGGAAGAAATGGAGGCTGCAAAAGTAGACCAAGTAGATCAAGGAGATTCATCTGGATGATGGATGGAATGTGAGGTCGTCACACTTGGATGAGGAGAACATTAGAAATAATGTTTTTATAAAATCTAACAAAGAAAACATGTGCATATAAAAAGTAATAATTTCAATAAAACAATGTAACAAGAGTCTGAGCAAGAGTGTTTGGAAGAAAGGACCTTGGAAAAAATTAATTTAAAATAAGACAGACTGAGAGGCAGGCTGGATGGGCACTTGAGAGGGATTTTGAGAGACAGAGTAGAACAGGTAATATCTGCAGGTCTATGAATTCTTTTTACCCTTCTGGGGCAGTTGCTGGGGTAGAATTTGAGGATTTCAGATATTTGTGAAGGAAGCCTAGAAGAAAGATGGAGAGTTTTATAAGAACATGTAGTGACAAGACAAGGGGGAACGGATTTAAACTGGAACTGTATAGGTTTAGAATGGATACTAGGTAAATAATTCTCTACTGCAAGAATGGTGAAGCATTGGAACGGGTGGCCCACAGACGCTGTGGATGCCCCATCCCTGGAAGTGCTCAAGGCCAGGTCGGAGGGGATCTGAGAGCATCCTTGCCTAGTGAAAGGTGTCCCTGCCATTGGCAAGACTTGGAACCAGATCATCTCTAAGGTCCCTTCCAACCCAAACCAGTCTACGATTTGTCAGTTCTGGGGTGGTGACAGGACAACCCCTGCAGTGGTGGAAAAGAGAAGAGTTTAAGGGGAGAGGTGAAGCCTTTGGTTTCAGCCACGACTGGGACAGCACCGAGGTGAGGCCTCCTGTGGCCATGGCTATGACTGCGGCCATAGCCGTGCCTGTGCCTATGGCTGTGCCTGTGCCTATGACTATGACTGCGGCCATGGCTGTGCCTGCGCCTAGGGCTGTGTCCTTGCCTACGACTGCGGCTATGCCTGTCCCTATGCCCGTGGCTTGCGGCTCTCCCTGTCCTGTAGCTGTGAGGGCGCACGGGAGCAGCGCGCTCCCGCCCTCAGGGCGCGCTCACGGCTGCCGCGTGCCGCGCGCCTACCCGAACCCGAACTCGAACTCGAACCCGGACTCGAGCCCGAGCCCGAACCCGAACCCGAACCCGAACCCGAACCCGAACCCGAACCCGAACCCGAACCCGTGCCCGAACTCGCGTCCCCAGGCCACGCCCCCCGCGCTCTCGCAGCGAACCACGCTCCCTCCCACTCCTCCACCCACCCCGGAGCCGCCGCTGATTGGTCGATGTCCCGGCGGCGCCGGCCAATGGGAGGCCGGTGCGGGACCCCGCCTCTTTAGAACGCGCTGCCGGCGGGGGGCCGGCATCGCGGCGATGGCGGCGGCGGGGCGGGCGCTGCGCGCGGCGCTCCCCGCCGGGCTCTGGGGCCGCCTGGCCCCGCTGCCGGGCGCGCCCCGCCGGACCGCCGCGCACTTCTCTTTCCAGCCGGACCCGGCGCCCAGCGAGTACGGTGAGAGCGCGGCTGGCCGGGGTCCACCCCGCGGGCCGGCCTCAACCTCGCTCTGCCGCCGGGTCCGCCCTGTCGCCCCCGCCTTCTTGGCGGAGGCCGCCAGCAGCCCCGTCCGGGATGGGAGGGAGGCAGGCAGCAGCCGCCGAGGGCCCGCTGGGGCGCTGCGGGCCGCGCCCCGGGCGGCGGAGGCACCGCACGGCCGCGTGACCCCGCTGTGTCCTCTGCACTTCCAGCCGCAGAATTCGGGCTGTCCGCAGAATTCCTGGGCTGGGGGTGGGAAGGGCCCTGCAGGCCGCCGGCCGGGCGGACAGGCCCCCTCGGCGGTGGGGGGCGAAGTGTTTCGGGCTGTCAGAGCCAGGGCTGCGGTGGGTGGGCCCATCGTGTGCTCTCTAAGGCCGTCCTCGGCCGCTGTCCTGTACCAAAAGCTTCTAGCAGTAACGCATCTTGACATCTATCCTGGTTTTTGTATGGCATGCTGAGGTCATGAGTGTGATAATAAACCTGTGATGAATAAAGACTGCTTGCTGTCCGCTGAAAGGTTCGAGGTCGTGCTCGTGGTCACATGGTTGAGAGTAAACACAGATAAGTTGGAAATGAGCAGCGCATGGCGTTTGACTCTTATTTCTGAGATGCTTCCCTGCAAACGGCTAGTGCCGAGTTCTGGAAGAAGCCTGCCAGCTGCAGAACAGCTGTTTCTGTCACGTGAACCTCGCTATCCTCTAGAAAACTTGGTACTTGGTTGGGTGCCTTGGTGTTGCATCTGGATCACGAGCGACAGAAACAGAGTTTCCATTAGTGACAAAGATGTACAGGTGACCAAGGTGCCACATGGTGAAACTTGGGCATGGCAGGTCCCTGCTTGAGGTCATGCAGAGAAGCTCTGGAGTGGCATGCCAGTTATTGCCATTAATGAGTAGAAATTTGACTCAAAGTGAGTCAAAATACACTTTGAAATTCTGTTAAAAGCAGTGAAAGTGAGATAAAATTATGGCAATACTGACCCTGATATTGTTGAGCTATTGCTTTTCCAACTTCACAGTTCAAATCTAAAAGGCGCAATTAGTTTTCCCATTTCTCTGTGGGGCTGTAGAAAGGCCTGTGTTATAAGCAAGAGAAGCAGGTTAGAACTTTTGTGGTAAGAAGTCTCTGTAGCTTAAGAAATAGCCATTTATTTATTTCAAATACTGGAAGGATGGTATCTTGTAGAAAAGATAACCTAAGTACTAATGTGGGTGACGAGGGAAGGAGAGAAACAGCTGCCATTCCTGAGCTTTTCTTCTCTTGAATTTGTAAATTTCATTCATTAGGGCTTTTGTATAACGAACAGTTCCCATAACATTTTCTTTTCCACATTTTACTCTCCTTAAAGGGCCACATAAAGTATAACAAGTGAAGTTAGCAAGCACAGGAATGTGTTGGAATGCAGCTATTCAGCTAGTCGAGTGTGGTGTGACATGAGTCTAACAAAAAATACTAACATTTTAATTAAAGATTTAGAAGAAAGGGAACCTGAATGTTTGTTGAGAGGTACTATAACTACTGGGAAAAGAATGTATTTCACCTTTCTGAGTTCTAACACCTGTTAGTTTGTGTGGGATCTTCATCTAATCATCTCATTTGTTTATTTAGTTTTACACACTGTGTGTGTTGGTAGGTAGCATTTGCCTGGACTGTGGCTTCTAGTCATGACTGAAGAGGTTTTGCCAGTTAAAGAGCTACCAAATGTAGCCAAGCAATTTCTTACTTACTTGGTTTCTTTTAAAAGTTACTGTATTTACTTGCAGACTGTGAATTGGTCACAGTAGTGAGGACTAGGCTACTGTTTTGGTCCATCTTTGCTTTCAGGTCTCCTTGTTTTTCCCAAAAGTGCTGGAATGAAGAAGGGCATTCTGGTAGCCTTGGTATCAGTTAAATAGCTTGCCTTACTTCAGCACCGAGTTTCTTTCTTTGAAGTATGGATTTGGAGTTTCAGACACTTACTAACTGTAGTGCAGAGAGCAGGCCAGTGTCTAGAAAATTTCTGATTATAATAGATGTCTGTACATGGGAAAGTCTGGAGCTTAAAAAAATGTGATTAAGGAATGATAAAGTAAGCTTCAGCAAATTTTAGTAAAGGGGTTATCCCAGTCTTCAAAATAATATGTTGGTTTCTTCCTTTGAAAAGGAAGGCATTATTCCCAGTGCTTGACTGAGCTTTTCAAAGCTGCATCTGCTCTAGGCAAGAGAATAGTTTTTTGAAAAAAAAGTTGGAAGTGGAATTACAGTCCTTGGGAAGGCCAAGTATACAATGCTCAATCCCATCTACCCCATAATTTAAGTTTATTCAACGAATGAATCTTGGGTATTCCTAACGGGGATCTTGTTTTTGATGGTTAAGCTTTTAGACATGTTTGCATCAGTGTTTTCTAATGTACTTTGTGTTTTGAACCAAATTAAATTGTGGAATGATCATTTTCACACAGGGCAAACTCAGAAGATGAATCTCTTCCAGTCCATAACAAGTGCCTTGGACAATGCTTTAGCCAAAGATCCAACTGCAGGTACCTTGCACTTGTTAGTGTATTTTGCTTTATACAAATTTTGTTTTGGTTTGCCTATCTATATACAATATTTAATGTATTTCTCATGGCCTGTAAAGTTTTCTAATAAGTTATTACTACACTTTGATCTCAAATCTTAAAAATGTGTTGCATTAACAGATTACTAATGGATTATATTGTCTAAAATGCAGTTGTATCTTCTGTATTAGCTTTGTGTATTTCACTTGAAAGTGAGGACAGAAGATACATTATTTAACATATTTAAAGTATTACTGATGAGAACTGTCCTTGAGGGCAGCTTGAGAACTGGTATTTTTTTAGAGACCATATATTCCTCACTCTGTACATTCTGTTTTCTTCCCTGCCCTCCAAATTTAATCTATAGCTTTACTGTTTTATGTTCATTGTTGTGCATAAGCAGTGTAGGATTTGCTAGGCATTGTGGTCTGGATAACCCATGACTTGGAAGATGCTGCTTCATTATAGTGGGATTTGAAAGGCTTACCATAAACTATTGCACAAAACTATTTACTCCACTTTTAATTCTTATATATAACAGGAGATCTTTTGCATCTGTTGTCCTAACAAAGGGATGATGATGGCCAGATATCTGAAAGAGATGCTTCATGCCATGAACACAGCTGCTAAGGCTGCATCATCTTGTGTAATTTTGGGTTTTCTTTTTAGTTTGTTAGTAGCCCTTTTTGGCATTGCTTGAATCACTGCTCAACCTATAGTTTGACTAACTGTCTAATTTGTTGGGACAAATTCCGTGTTGTCTGCCCAGTACTATGCCTGTGTACATTCCCTCTCAATCTCAGCTGTTTGATATGCACCTCAATTTGATTAAACTTAGAAAACTGAGGGTAAATTAGGGCCAAGAACAGATTTTATTACCATTTCTGTAGAATCAGCCATATAAAAGCAAGTGGAATGTTAGTCCATCAGGAGCCTAGACTCATATATAATCTTGAGTCTTTAGAGAGCCAGTTGCTCTAAGGTTCCAGCCTTGCTCCTCAGCATTGCAGGGCTTAGTCTTTGTAAAGCCCTTTGCAAGGCCATGTTGGAGTTCTACGGTCCAGATGTGAGTTCTCAGAATCACTGCACTTACTGAACTAATTAGGACTTTTCACAATGGAAAACATGTCCTTCATATGTTTTTAGTTGTATAGGAATTGAGCAATTGTTGTTTAAGTGTAGAAATCCTCATACTTGTGTTGATGAGAATTAGAATGTCTCCAGGAAAATACATTTCAGTGGCTGAACTGAATGAGTAAATCCCTTCAAGTCATCCATTTGTGGATACCAGCATTAAACGGGAATATTTTTGTAGATGCCAGCTGGCTCAAAAGTAAGGAGCCATATGGTAACAAAAAGGACTTGCAAAGATTTTAAGTACATAAAACCCCACCCAAATTGTTAAAAATTAGAGAAGTGATTTAAGGACATAGTTCAATCATACACTCCGTGAGTGCATTCCTTTACATCTTTATAGAATTTATTTTTCTTTGTGGTGTCACTAATGTGATTAGCACAAGTATGCTAATCCCTTTTAGTGATTCCAATCAGAAATTTATTTTATTTAATTAGAATAGTATTTGAAAGGCAAGAAGGTTAACTTATTATTTTGTGTCCTTTAGAATATGGAGAATATTGAAGAATTGTGGAATAATTAGAACTGACCCTGGTTCATGCAAACACCTATTGGTGGTATTGCTGCACATCTTACATGCTTAAAAGTTTGAAATAGGCAATAGTTGTTTCTGTGAAACAGACAAGAAAACTGTGTTAAGAAAATTAGACATAACCATACCCTAAATTAAAAGAAAAAAACACAAACAGATTAGTTGATATGAAGCTAAGTTTTAAAGGCAAATACTTTTAGTGATAAAACTTTATTGACTACAAGAATAGTAGTGTTAAATACTGAGAACTGTCCTAGTTATTAAATAGTCATCTTTTCTGTAAAGGAGTTCCTTTGAAGTCACTCTTCAGGGGTCTGGCAAGTATGTTTGGAGAAGGCTGGACATTTCATATTGGATTGATATTTTGAAAAAAAAAATCAATTTGATGGTTCTCAAAACATTATTGAAATCTGTGGATGAAGAATGAAAATGGTTCCCATTTGAAGCAGAAAGCTGAATTTCAATGACTCATTTGTGACTGAGTGTAATTGCTTTTTGGAATTTTACTAATTTAATTTTAGACACTGTGTTACTATAGGATATTTCAAAAAAGTAGATAGCTAATGAAAGCCGAACAGAATAACTGTCATGAATTCTGTTTTGAGGCAGCTGTGTTAGTGTTCTGATTCCTCATTAACCATGGTTCTTCATTTATTATAACCAGGCTGTGCATGTGAAATGCTTAGATCTAGATAAATCTTGAAGTGAAATGAAATGTTAGGAGTTACTTTTATTAGCATCTCATATAAAAGCCTTTGAAACATGATTGTTTAAAAATAAGATGTGTTGGAGTAATGTTAACCTCCCCTACTGTTCTTACTTTCAGTTGTATTTGGTGAAGACGTGGCCTTTGGTGGAGTCTTCAGATGTACAGTTGGCTTGCGAGACAAGTATGGTAAGTTTATGTAATTTATAAATCTGACATCAGTTTCATATTAACATCTCTGCTCTTTTTTTTTAACCCGTTTTGCTGTGAGAAGTGTTGTTGCTGGAATGCTAAAAAACTGTAAAATCAATGTTTCATGTATGCAGGCTAATTAGTGTATAGCATTTTACAGGTCTCGGAAGCTGGTTGTGGAGACAGTAACATGATACAGCTTTTAATTTGGCAATTGCTACTCCCCCACTGGGCTATTACAGAGAAGAAGAGGTTATAACATATTAAGTTTCAGCAGCCTACTTTCTTCAAGGTACAGAGATGACTTGGACCTTTTGCAGCAAGTGATTAAATCTATTCAATGATGATAAAGATGTGTTACAGCCATCTTGGAGAGCAAACATGCACTTTTTTTTGAGTAAACCAAAAAAAGGAGAGGACGAAGACTATACTTCTAAGAAGTTTCAGAAACACAACCATATTTTGTTGCCTTGCTTCTCTGCTTCAATTATTATGTAGATGTTCTCTTGTTTACATGTTAGTGTTCAAATAGATTGACTTGAGCTTCTGTTAGCCATGATCTTCAGTGCTGCTTGTTGAGACTGAGTTACATTTCTGTAACTGGTGTGATATATTGACTGTGTGTACTAGACTCCATATGAAAACCAAGCCTCTGAGATAGCAACCAGTTGCTGGAAACATGGACAACAGAAGATGTTGTTTGGGAAGTAAGTAACAGCAGCAGATGGTTGTGTAAGCAACCTTCTTGGGTTTTAGTGAACATCTCCAGTTTAAAAGACAGAGGGGACAAACTTTATATTGTTAGGGTGGTGCTGTGAGGGTCTTTTGATGGGTTTTTTGATGAATTTCATAATTTCATAATATTGGAATGAAGAAAAGAGATTATTTAATCTTTGTAGTAGCATTTTATTGATAGTGTGTTCCAATGTGCCAGTGCTGTTCAAAGACTCTGTGACAGCCCTGAGTGTCCTGACAGAGCACAGGGGGTCTGTTGAGGGAGTGCAAGGGACTGTTTACACTGTGCTCCATCAGCATGATAACCAGCAGTCACAGCACATCAGCAGCCTAGCTAGAGTCAGGTTTATTTCATGCGTATAATAATAGAGATTTTAGTGAGATTTTGGAAGAAGCTATGGTGTAAGTTCAGGAATATTTGGAAAGAACTCCTTTAAAATGTGAGAGGGAACATGGGAATTGTACTTACATGAAGTACAATTGTACTTATATGAACATTGAACAAGGATTAATGAAGCTAGTATTGCCATTTGCTCAAAAAGGGTACTAACCTCCTCAGGGTGAATAAGAGGAAATACGAGTTTGAACAGGAAGAGAGTCTGAAGATAAGGTCCTGAATTTAGGACTCATTTACAGAATAGGAATTCAATTTTGTAAGGCAGATAAGAGGACAGAGGTAACTCAACTTCTTTCTTCACTGATAGTGAAATTCAGTAGAAAACAGGCAGTGGCTGAAGAGGGAATGGCAAAGATGAAGTGGAGGATGTACTAAAAATACAGTTACAATACTGAGCAGAAACAGAAAGGACCGAAAGTGCAAAAACTTGAAAGAGTACAGTGTTTTGAGGGGTGTGTCTGCCCATCAGTGCAGTCTCAGAGATTAAATAAATTCTAGATGGAATGCTTGTTTTAAGAAAATAAGGAGGAATTCCAGATGGAAGTGACAGCCAACCAACCTGATCTTATGAGATCTTATGAGGAAGATTACATATACTTACTGACTCTTTCCCCACACCCCTCCTGAATTTACTGTCAAATTATAGTAGGTGATGCAAGTAATATAATGTTAGGTTGTTTCTATAGGTTGATATAAAATATGAAGGAATGGGGTTTTTTTCCTCTATCCTGGAAGAGAGGCTGATTTTTGTTTCATTTGTTCAGTTTCTTTTTCCTTGTAGATAATTAAAATCACTAGGTGGCAGTCTATGCCTGTAAGTTGTTATTTTAATAAAAACTGATAGTTCATTTTAAAGCACGTTTATAGAGGTCAAGGTCTAAATATAATCTAATATTATAGTAGGAAGAACTTAAT
Organism: Passer montanus; assembly: GCF_014805655.1. Taxonomy (NCBI): domain Eukaryota; kingdom Metazoa; phylum Chordata; class Aves; order Passeriformes; family Passeridae; genus Passer; species Passer montanus. Next base: position 14,457,563 of record NW_024357613.1, on the reverse strand, counting down.
ATAGTAATTCTCAGTAGTAGTATTATAGAGATGTTGGTTGGTGTCCAGAATGTTACTGAAGTCTCTCTGGAAAGATAGAAAAGAAATTTGCTTTTAGAATAAATTGGTCATTAAATATAAAAGCTGCTTATTTTTTTTTCCAGTGGAGTGTTACAAACATAGCCGGAGGCCTGTGCTAGTAAGTGAAGGAAAGCTTATTGACTTTTTAAGGAAATAAATGCAACCTTTTGAGCAGATGAATTTTTAATGTGTTGCCAGGAATTATGTTTAAAAATATTTAATTAAGGAATTGTATGTAAATAAGTCAGTGTGTGGAAGTTTAATTTTCATGATAGTGTGACTAAAGATGGCATGTTTGTTCCTATGCATCTTATGTGAAGGTCTGAAATACATTATTCTAGTTTCCTGGCATTGAGTTGAATGTTTAAAAATCTGTTGCTGAATAATTCTGAAAATTAGTAGACTTTCTGAAATATTTATGCAGAGTGCTCCTTTCAGATAAAGGAAACAAGTGTTGGGCAGTTTTTTCCTTTGTGCCGTCTCTCTGGTCTGGTACCCTGGAAGGCATATTCACATTTTATTTTTTATCTCCTTCCCCATCACCCTCTGATGACAGGTTTTAGATTGTCACCGTTTTGCAGAAGTTAAATCCTCTAAACTCTAGAGTATCTTTCTTGAAGTAAGGAATGCCTGCTGTTCCATAGTCCTGCTCTCTGGAGGTGTTTCCTGTCCTTAGAACAGTGTGATGTAAACTGCCTACTGTGTTTTCATAGCCTAGGTAACGTGTGCAAACACTTTTAATTTTTTTTTAAAGGGAAGTACATTATTTTTCCAGTCCTTCAGACAAAATGCTGTCCATTTGTCTTTGAGTCTGCAAATGGATTTGAAACAATGATCTTGAAATAGGAATATATGTCCTGTTGCTCTGCCTGAGGTGTGAAATAAGGTGGCAACATGTAAAGATTGGTATCATCCACATGACAGAAATATAGAGGAGATCAGAGGTAGGAATTAGATTATAGGAGGTAAAGAAATTGGAGGATAAAATAGGGGTAAAAACAAGGTAAAAATGGAAAAAGTGGACAGAAGTGAGGACTGAGAAACAAGAATAGCAGAAATAGTGATTGACAAGGGATGTAACTCAGAAGAATGCTAGGGCAGGTGTTTTTTGTGTAACTCAAAAAAAAAAAAAAGACCTCTCTATCCTACTGTGGCCAAGAAATGAAAATTACATAAACAAGGAAGTGAAGTGTGTGTGTATATATATGTGTATATATATATATATATATATATATATGTATTATGCTGCTTGCGAATGTTCTTTCTGCTGTCCTCCAAACACCCACAGCTTGGGGACTTCCTTATCTGTGAGTGCCTCTATGGTGATTTTTCTTTCCTACCATTCTGGCCTGCATTTGAGAATCTAATGTGCACAAGGGTAAGGATCAGGAGCTTTTTGAGTATTTCAGAGCTTGATATTTTGAGAATGTGGAATAGGATCAGTCCTTTCTCAGAACTCTTGAGACTCCAACAGAAGAAAGGTGAGCTTGGCAGGTCTTTCCCCATAGCAGTGCTTGAATAGGGGCTGACTTTTTTTGAGTGTATATGTTCACTTTTACAGATGAAGTTTGCAAACCCTTTGAGGTTCTGCTCAATTTCCTATTGCATAGCAATCTGCAGTTCCTTGTCATGGAATGTCCTTCTGTTTGCCATCGGGGAGTCTAGGTGACTGTATTTACAGGCCTGAATAGATTGTTTTCTAAGTTTTTGAGCTATTGAAAATTGTTTTTGACTGAAAGAGTAGTGTAAATGAGTCTTTTACTTTTTGAGTAGGGAATTCCTGAATAATACCATTTTAATTCCCTTGCAACTATTTGCAAATACAGGTAGAATGTGAATACTTTGAATGGGAGTTTTTATTTCAAAGATTCTCTCAGTTCCAGGAGGATGTCACTGTGGTATCTCCTACCAGAAGCAAATGCTTGCCCAGGGTATAAGAGACTTGGCCTAATGCTGTCCCTCAGGAGTTCTGAAACTCCACAAAGAGTTGGCTGAGATACCAAATTGGATCTTTGTGGAGATACAGCAGAAATGCTTTTTTCAGCAGTTGTTAGCTTGAAATGTTTTGGAGTGAATTTGTCTTTTGCTTGTGTGGTTAATGTGTCACTGTTTGGGATCCTCTGTGTGATCGCAGAGTGAACAAGAGGAAGATGGGGTTCTTCCTTTCTGGATTAATGTCCCATCACTGATTGGAGAGTTCCTGACTAATGGCTTTTTAGTTTTTATCTGTTCTGTTTGGTCTCTGTTATTGCTGTTCCCCTCTTTTTGTGCGTCAGTGCACACAGAGATGTACTGCCCACAGCAGCTTATGATACCCTCAAACAGTCAATTAAAACAAAGTGCTTTTCCTAAGGTTTCTGTGTAACATTGCTGAAATGTTCTGGAGGGATGTTTGCTGCCTTTATTAGCAATGCAGTGTTGGCTGTCAGTTTGTGGCCTGATTTAGTCCCCAGGTTTTTTCTAATCTACTGCTGTGCAGCCACTAATTGATTTTTTGCTGGGTGGATGCTTGATAAAATGAAACTCAGTAAGAACAGCTGTGTGTCACTCCTATATGTGCGTAGGATAAAACAAAATCAATCTCAGCTGATTTCCTTTTAGGTGATACTGAGGTATACACATGGCTAGAGACATTAATACATGCAGGTAGTAGTAAATATGTAATAAACAGCTTCATTTTTTTTTCTTCTTACTCATTTTCGGTTTTGTCATGTAGAGTGGAAGGAGAATGCACAAGTTACTTGAAATTTAATTCTCTTTCTTCCCTAATGTTTTCAAGCTTATAGGATTATTTTTTATATAATCCTTCCTGTGCTTTATTATTATTATTATTTTGATGCAGCTAGGAGTGTAAATATAGTTGCTAGGATTATTTTCTTCCAAACTGTATTTTGAAAAAAGTATGAAATAGGTGGGGAGCAGATTCTAAACATTAATTTCTGTCTGTTCAGCCAGTTCAGGATATTTTCTTGCAAATTGATAAATCACAGGCAAAAAAGAAACATCAGGAGAAGAGGTAACACTTGTATTGAATCCTGTGAGAACAGGGAAAGTTGATCAGAAATTTCCTCTGTGGCAAGTTTCAAACTCAGCGAAAAGCGAGTGACTGAGCTACATATGAAACCACAGTTGTAGCTGTGAAAGAAAATAGTATCCTTATGTCAGGATGACCTAGCCACATTAGCAATCAGCTGGATGCTTTAAAAATGATTTTATTTATCACTTCCATATTTGTTTTTCTTTCCTTTCTGTCTTCCTTACAAAATTTTCTCTCTGAAGCACAGGGTATGTTTTGGGACAGATCAGCTGGCAAAGGCTGTTTTTAGCCTTCAGTGGTGAAGTTTCTCTGGCTTTCCTACACACATGGTCCTAGTGCAGGATTATTGTTATGATTTGAAGCTTTTCTCTATTGATCAGTTTCTCTGAACTCTTGTTGCTGCAGCTGGAGGATATAGGGCATCCAAAACCGGATACTTTCCTCTTGTGTTTTACTGAGTAAAACCTGGTTGCTTACAGCTCTCTGTTGTTACATTCCATGATAATGCTAGCTTGTCTTCAACAGTAATGTTTATTTACAACACCTGATCCACTGTAATCCCTGGTTGTTATTCTGTAGATCTTGTGTCTAAGGTGTAAACACGTGTGTGAGTTTTCAGGGAACGCTTCATTCTCAGTAAATGAATAGTTTATTTATAGTCCAGTAAACTAATTCATGAGTCTTTGTTTATTTGGCCAGGAGATGGCTGTACCTAGCCATGCTCAAGGGACACCAGCTTTTCAAAAATAATAGTAGTCATTCTTTGAAGATAAGTATTTACTTGAACACAATATTATTCTATGAGCTTTAGCTGTAGAAAACTCCTGAAAGCAAGTTCTGTGTTTTAAATGAAAGCCTATGGAGGAAAACACCAGTGAGAACATAGAGTTGTCCCCACGTTCTGTTATGGTATTTGGTGAAGGTTGTTGGCTGAAGTTTGGATGTGCTTGCAAAAACTCCTTAATGTCCTGATGGCTTTTAGTAGCATGAAATGATGGGAGAACTTTTTGGAGCTGAGCTAATAGAAGTAGATGTAGTATAGGGTTGTTTTAAAAAAAATTCTGATCATTTGCCTCCAAAATACATCAAATACTTTAAAATGTTTATATTGTAAATATTTTTGGTAGTGATTTCAGGACATTTTTTATTGTGTAGACTACACTTAATGTTACTGGTAAGGTAGCAGATATCTGTTAATGGAGATTCTGGGTTGTTCTGGTTGTTTTTGTGGTCCCAAATGTTACAGTGCAAAGGTAAGAAATACAAGAACACAATTTGTATGGGCTGTAATGCAATATATTAAGGCAGTGTGTTCTGCCTCCCAAAGCTATGAGTAGTTGGGTCTTAATTCAACAGGTAGGAAGACACTGAGGTTTTTATGTGGAATTTTGAATCAATAATCATGGTGTCTTTTACATTCTTTTAGAACATAACCGTAGGCTTTTATGAGGAAGAGGAAAAACTCAGCCTAAACTAGCATAAGTGTTAGGGCTTTACTGTATAAGCAGATAGAAAAATGTTATCTCCGTGCTTCAGAAGGAGACTGCAAGCTTGCTGGAGAAACATGGTACTTCTTTTGCATAAATCCTGGTCCTTCCTAAAACATTGCATGTGAGGGAAGGAGGGAGTTCAGAATTTTTAACATCATGAACATAAGCTAAGGGTGGAACATTTTATGGTGTTCATAATGACTACTTGTGTGTAGATTGAATAAAACCTAAATAGCCTGGGGTTTGGTTATCATCATTTCTTTGTGCATAGATTTAAGTGGAGAATTCTGCAGCTTGCTTGCCTGGTTCTTCCAGAACAGTTTGGCAAGACCTGGATTTGTTCTGATTTATAGAAATGTCTTTGAACAGTAACATCTGGAGAACGTGTTCCGGACTCATTACACAATAGTACATTTTGTTCATTTTCATCTTAAATAGCCAATTCTTTTTTGAAGATTTACAGTTAGAAGGAAAGTTATTTGAAAACTTGGTAAAATGTAAAAACTTGGTATAATGTAGTATGTCCTTTCTACACCTTTTTTATCTGTGGGATAATGATACAAATCAGTCACTGTCACAGCTAAATAGCTTTTATTTTAGTTTTGTTTTTTTTCTTTTTTTTAAATTTGTTCTGATAGTGTGCCTGGTGTGAAAACTGTATTTTATTTATTTGAGGCTTGCTAATACTCATTATGTTTATTTTCCTGTGTTGTAAACCTGTTTGAGGGAAAGATAAGGAATGTGTTTTTTAATATAGAATTTGATACTCAGTGCAGAGTAAAAAGAGAAAGCTGTTCTCACATTTTTAAGATATTTCAAGATACACTGCTGGGCAAAAAAGTATGTGCTGCTGAACTTCATAAAAATGGAATTTTCCACTTAGAAAATACTTGTAGTGAATCATGTAAAACCAGTATTTTGATAATATTGTGTCTAGGAGGATGAAACGTTATGTATTAAAGACCCAAGATGGAATTGATGAGCATAACTAGTCTTTGCAGCCTGTATTAATACGAGGTTGCAAGCACATTTTGTGTACCTTCTTTTAGATATCTCTTTATGCCTTTGCAATTTCTTAGGTGGAATGAAGTGATTCTTAATTTCTTTGGTTAGTCCTGTGATTCCCTCTGTTTATGTGTTTATTTATCCCGCTCATCAACTGGGGTTAATTCATTATGACTGCTGTTTTTTCTAATCTGAGTTTGGTGGTAAGAGGGTGGTAATTTCAGTTTAAGAAGGTTCTGCAGTCTTTATTACAGGGAATAAAACTCTCAAGAGTTTTCTTGGAAGTAATTTGCTTGAAGCCTAAAAGGGTGAAAAAAATCAAGACTAGTATCCAAGTCTGGGAATTGTTTAACCAGGTTTGAAGCAGAAGCACTTTGAGGTATAGGCTAATCTTATTTTGACTTGATTCAGAGCCATCTTTCAGTGCCCAGGTTGATATAACATGCTAGTAATTTTTTATAAAAGATCTCTTTTCTTTTTAATTTGCAGAAACATTAAATCCTCAAAACCTGGCACAGGGTTTTCACACTTAGATGGAAGCACCAAGTATAGACTACTTTATTAATTTTTCTCTTGCACATGCTTTGCATTATAAAAGGACAGGCATGGTTACCAGTGAGATTTGTAAGATTGCTTTCATTACTGCAGATTACTGGCCATTAAGATCTTTGCTTCTGAGTACTTCTACAGCAGCATGAAATCTTTGCTCTTGAGAGTACTTGCTTCCCAATTCCAGGTGGATCCAGCATGCTTTCACATTTACTATGAAATACATCTACACTAGTGATACTGAGGAATGAGAGAGAGGGTAACTTGTATTTGACATTTTTGCCTGTTCCTTGATTTGTCATCCAGATGGTGTGTGCAGCTTATTACAGCAGAATTTTCATTGACAGGTTGCAATACTTAGCTTTGACAACTGTTCTGTGTTTCCTGCAGGATCTCTGTCATGTCATGTCATGTTGCAGATGATGTGGAAATGCATGGAACTGACCTAAGCCTTGTAATTTAAGCTGGTGTGTTGTCTTGTGCTTATACCCACATATAGTATTTGGTAGATGTCAATTTTGGGGCTTATTTTTGCAGGTAAGCACTTGGTCATCTGGCATAGCTTCTCATGTCAAACTGTATGTCAGTTATGCTTTTCTGCAAGTGTGCTTCTCACGCAGCAAAAGTTTTTTGTAGTTGACAAAGGAATGTTATTAGTCATAGCTGGAGGAATATTTGAATGCTTTGTCCAGTTAGGCATTGCTCTTTTTTAATTTAGGCTGCAACTGGGTGTATGAGCCAGATGATGAGGAGGATTTCAGTGTGGAGTGGGCAGCCTGCATGAATGTTTAAACTAACAGTTCCAGCTCGAAGTGTACTCAACAAGTCATTCTCTTACTCAAGATGATGTATTTTCCTTCCAAGAGCTCATTAGATCACAACTACACTTTCACCTCCTCTTCATCCAAGAGTCCCTTAGAAAAGTAAAATAAAATTCTGGTGAGGAAATCTGCCACTGAGATGTGAGCTTCTTTTAAAATGTTTTCCTAAGAGTGTGCATCCGAATGAGTATTATTTTATCGATGTCATGGATTGCTTCCATGAAGAAGACAGGTAAAAAAGACAGGCATAAAAAGTTTTGGCAGTCAGCATGTAGCCCTGCTTGGGGCTGTTAATAAACCACAGAGGGATGTAAGGAGAAGACCTTGAAAGTCATCTGTTTTGAGCCAGTCAGTACTCAACACAATTGAGTTTAGTTTGCCTGTGAGTCCAGGTGAGTTTTGAACATGTCCAAGTCAGGAGCTTCTACAACCTCTTGGGACAGCTTATTCCACCATAAAACTACTGTCTTAGTCAGGATTTTTTCTTTATTATTAGTTTACTTTTTTGCATCATTCTTTCACTTGATGCTGTATACCTGAAAAGAATCTGCTCCTCCTCCTGTTCATACTACTGCTTGGCTGCTCTTCCATTTTGGGAGGATTAAATGACTTGCAAGGTTACCAGCATTCAAAGCTAAAGTTTTGTATTAACCTCCCCCAACTCCTCCCACTTCCCTGTGAAAAGGAGAGAATTACATAACATATTTTAATATTTTCATTTTATTCTTTAGCTTTCAGTGGCTGCTAGTTTGTCACAAATGACAGGAAATCTGAACTGGGGGAGAGGGCTAAAAATGAAATCTTCACGCTTTGCTTTAGGAAGGCAGAGGTATCTATGGAGTTTTTCTGGGTCCTCTTTAATCCAAAATTCTATAAGCCTGACCAAGGACATTATTAATGTTATATTTAATATTATTAATTACATATAATTAATATTTACTATAATTAATGTATATATTATATATTATATATTATATAATATAATTATATAATTAATTAATATAATGAATTTATTATATAACTAATGTTATTATTAACATTATTAATGTTAATATTAATATTATTAATTCATGCTATGAACTTTCAAAATTTACTAAGTTCTAGTAGAAAGTTTTCCTTCCAAACCTGAAATTTGGTAAGGCTAAAAATGAAATCTTCACGCTTTGCTTTAGGAAGGCAGAGGTATCTATGGAGTTGTTCTGGGTCCTCTTTAATCCAAAATTCTATAAGCCTGACCAAGGACATTATTAATGTTATTATTAATATTATTAATTACATATAATTAATATTTACTATAATTAATGTATATATTATATATTATATATTATATAATATAATTATATAATTAATTAATATAATGATTTTATTATATAACTAATGTTATTATTAACATTATTAATGTTAATATTAATATTAATAATTCTTGCTATGAACTTTCAAAACTTACTAAGTTCTAGTAGAAAGTTTTCCTTCCAAACCTGAAATTTGGTAACTGCAGATTATAAGAATTTCTGTCCATGGTAGCCTTTTCTTTGTACTTCAGCAGTTCTTCTGACTGATACTATTTGTAGTGTGTGAGAGCGAGGGCTAAATGGAAATGCACTAAACAGCCTTTTCTCCTGAGGGAGTCTTGGGGGAGAGGAGGTGAAAGTGTACTTGTGATCTAATAAGCTCTTAGAAGAAAAATGCATCCTCTTAGGTCAAAGAATGACTTGTTGAGAACGCTTTGAGCTAGAACTGCTAGTTCAAACATTCATGTTTCTTCAAATGATGTAGTAACTGGGGAGACTGAAAAAGAAAATACATCTTTCAGCTGTTCCTAATTTCTAAATTACTTGAAGTGCTTTTCTAAAGTGTTGGATATGTCAGTGACACATATACTAAACCTGTGAAGAATTCTTTTTCTTACCAGTTTCCAGGCAGAACAGGTGTCCTTTACTTTGGGCAACACAGTAGTGACAAGTGGTTCAGAAGAATGTATTTTTTGTGAGATTTTCCTTTTTTTCCCCAAATGAAGCATAATTAAGACTGCTGTGAACAAGTGAAACCAAGTAAGAAAGACTTATCTGTCATTTGATCTTTAAAATTTCTGTCTAAAAGCATAATAGGAAGTCAGCTCCTTTGTTGCAAAATAGAGCATGATAGTGGATTTTGCAGCAGCAAAATAGGAAGCAGCTAATTTGGTTTAGTGCATGCAAATCTCATTTCTGACTCTGTTGTCAGTTGCTCACAGATTTTTACCTTTCACAGTTAGTTTTTTTACTAACTTTTGTATCTTACTGCTATAATATGACTTTTTGGAATATTTATGGCAAATGTAATGGGAATGTGATGTACTTAGTTGCTAAATAATCAAAATTTGAATGACTTTTTATTTCAAGGTACCTAAATGTTGAAATTGTTTTGAAGGCATAGGCAGTGTGTACACAGTGTGTATGGATACACGCATTTCTCCTATTAACAGACCAACTCATTGCACTTGACTTTACACTGGAGGCTTTACGCTGGCTTGACTGAGGGCTGAGACCTGGTCACTCAGCCCTGGGGTTGGCCAAATATACCATGAACATGGCTGGGTCTGTGAAGCCTGTTATGAACGTTTGGGCACACAAAAATGTTCTTGGCTTTTGTACAATACAGAGTTGGGGAAGAACAGGAGAGGAGTATAGCTAAATTCTGTAAGCTGTTATTCTATGCACAGTAGGTAGAAGTAATCTCCAGAAGTTAAAAGCTACTTGCATATGAAATCCTTTTCATTTCATATAATCACTTTTCATCAGTTAGGTGAAATAATGTATTTTAACATGGATAGTTCTGGAAAAAGCAGCTTTTTGAACAACGCAGCATGTTAGTGTACAAAGTTTCAAGATTGAGAGTTAAACCATCTCTGTGTCAGTGAGCCTGAAACCCTGCTTTGGACAAGTAGCTTGGAAATGTCTATATTCAGCTGTAATGTTAATGTATATTTACTGGTATTCCCTTTAGAGCAACAGGGCCTATTTTTTTAAAGCTGGAGAACTTAGACTAGGTTATCAGTAGAAAAAATGGTAGAACAAATGATTAAAATGAAGAAGTTAGTAGAACTATTTTTTGTTAACCCAGGAACTCCAGAAGAGCCGAGTAAATTTACTTGCTCTTTGGCTTGCCCTCTTGTATAGTATCAGAGAAATGGAAGACTACAAGTGTCACCAGTTGTAAAATGGGGCTTAAAAGGGATGGTGGGACCAAGAAAGCTTAAATGTTGGATAGATTGTTTTAATTATGTTAAGAAATAAAATTAGTAAACTGATGTAGAAGTACATCTGTGAAAAATCCTAAATATTTTAAGGTTAAAAAAGGTCTTTAAAGGCAGGACTGATTGGAAATCAGTAATTCCTATTTGAATATTCTACACCAAGTCCCTGGTGGGTACCAAAAAACCTCATCTTTTCTTTCCAGTCCTTTCTGCATGTGCAGCCTGACTGCTTTGGTTGAACTCCTAATATATTTAGCTTCTTAGACTTTTCTATTTGACTTCTTATGGATGTTTTAAATGGAAGTAAGTGAGATCATTGGGACGAATAAAATACTGTCTGTATATATTGTTAATACTGCTCAGTACTGATATCTTTTAAGATGTGTTATGCACTTTTTAACACCAGTGATACAGCAGTATTTTGAAAACAAAGCACAGTTCTCCTTTGGCTAAATCACCAGCAGTACTCCTTCAAGCACCCAAATGGTCCAGGATGGACTCTTGCAGAGTGATATGAAATTATTCAGAGTTGGAGCATTGGGTGGTGTGTTAACATTACAGGAGATTTAATATTGTTTGCATATCTCATTTTTGAAGTTAAATTAAGGGAGGAACATGACTTGTTACAGTTACTGAATCCTGAAATACTTTTTTCCTGATGGCTTGGAACAAATAAAGATGAAGCAGCCAAAACATTAATGCACAATAATCGACTACAAATGTCTGTAAACATGTTCTGTTAGGTTGCTACGAAACTCTTCATTCCTGGCGAGCGAGAAGATGACTATGAGACTGCCTTAAAGCTTTTGTCTCTTACACAAAGGGTCAGTGGTGATTGAACAATCATGGAGTACTCTTTGTTCTGAAAATCACAAAGATCACTCCTTTTTTATTTAAGTAAAATTGAACCAAGTATTGCTTTTTTCTTTAATGCTTGTTCTTCATAATTTCAGATTTTCCTTGTTAGGGAAGACTTATAGAGTGTTTTTTTACTTTCTGAACATGCATCTACTCTTAGTCCTGAGTTATTGGGATGGAGAGATTAGAAGAATCATCCTTTTTTTCGCATAACCTTCCCTGTTTGCCGGATTGCTTCCCTCAGTAGCTGGCAGAGGGCACGGACCTGTTGAGATGGCTGAAACCAGGGGTGTTTATAAAGCCAGGCAGGTTAATTGAAATGCACACTGGCGTAATGTCTTCCTGCAGCGCTGACGCACCTGGCTGCAGAAAATGCAGAGGTGCTGCCTTCACCTGGGCTGACAAGTCAGCTCCTTTAGCTGGTGTTTGTTCTGAGGTGTGTGGCTGACGCAAATCATAGGAGAGGAACACATTTTAGGAAGTGTTTTTTTGTTGGTAAGGAAATGAAATACAGAAGCACAAAGTACCTCTGGGGTGTTTGTCTGCTTCAGTCAGATTTCAGCTGAAATCTGACTCAGCTGGTTTGCAGAGGGTGCTGTGAATGGTGGTTTATCAAATTGGACTTCCTTTTCATGTTTTGGAAAAACGTGAAAAATAAGAAAATAAGAAATAAAATAGATAAAAATATATAAGCTTAATGCATTTAAATGTTAAATATTTAAATATTTTGTGTTACTTTTAGTAATGATGTTCATACTGTATCAATAAAAATAGAAGGTTAAAGCAACACCATACAATTTTTAATGTTTGGGGAAGTGAATATATTTGTTTTATCCTAACAATGTGTATGTCTTTTTGTCGTAAGAGGCTAGATTTTATAAAGAAAACCCTAGTCCTCAAAAATCTGCTTGAGGTTGTTTTCTGATGTAATATATAGTAAAGTGTTGTAGGATTTTCTTTTAGGAGGTCAGTATTATTGCTTTAATGCTACAATCAAAACCATTCCTGAGTAATAAATTTCATTCATTGGGTTCTCTCACTCACTCTTTTCTGTTTTAAGTCATAGTGCTTCAGAATTGCCTTTAGTCCTGAAACTCCCAACTAGGTACTTCACACTCCTCACATTACAGCTGTCTTGTTACTTTTCACTTTGTTTATTTCATCATACTCCATTGATAGCAACGTGATACCTCTCATTTAATAATTCATTAGTATTTCAGCAGTTTTATTAGGATGTATTTTATATTTTGAATTATAGTGTTAACATGCTAGTATGGTGGGGCTAACGTGCTTTTAAATTAATTCACTACCCTAAGTTGATATTAAAGAATTACTTTTCAAGTTTATATCAATTATTAGTTAAAAGCTCATTTTACAGGATTGTTCAAACATTTCAATTTTTGTATGAGGTTTAATTATTTATAGAACCTGTGTATTAGCCTATTTCAGTGTACTCTGAAAAATCTGTTAATAAAGAACAAGGTTACGTGAGCTATAAGCCTTAGATCAAAATACCCTATAAACAAGTGAAGTGACAAATAGTGATCTGCCAATGTGCTTATAAGAAACAGGAAAGTAGGAAAGAAAATGATGAACATTACCATATATCATCATATTGTTAATACATTTTTAGTTTATTAAAATAAGATTTGTTTTAAGTTAAAATTAGTTGTGTCAGTGCAAGAGAAGGGAATCAAAATGGCTAATTCATGGTATGCCAGATAAATAAAAGGGAGGGAAGGAAGTGTTTGCCAAGTGTTTATGGTGTTACAGATGGATATGGGTACAGGGCTTCTGCACCTTCACACTTGTGGTGGTAAGGCCTGGGACAGCTACATGTTTGCACAGGAAGTTTATTTACCTCTTTTTTTGGCTATGATGTCTGTCAACAGAGAGAGTGCACCAGAGAATGCAATATGGGAACTGAAATTACAACTCCTTCAGGGATGAAAACTATTTACACAGTGAAGAGTCCCTCTAGGGGAAAAATTAATCTTGGATTCTCTTTGTTTCCACTGTCTTGAATGAGAAATCATGGTGTGTTCTGCAATTGTGGCAGCTCTTTGAACTTGGTGTTGGCTTGTGTAGCCTCACTGGCCCACCAACACTGTAGTTACATTTGATGGGATTTTTTTTTTTTTGCTTGCTTTAAGTGAATATTCCTGGTGGAGGGAAACAAAGGAAAGCAGAGGAAGAGCCAAAAATGTATTCACTGATATGTATACATACATACATGCATATGGACAGGAGACAGGGGGTGAGAGTGGTGTGCTGGGTGTCCTGTGAAGTAAAAGATGTGTCCTTTGAAGATTTGTAAAACATACCTCCCTTCAGTATATTACAAATACAACCTTGGACAATGGTTTTTCCCTAATCATCCCTTTCTGAAAACTTTTATTAGCTTTCCTTTTTATAGTTGATATTGAAATTAGAAGTCCTCCTAGTAACAGCTTTCCCACTTGTTAGTTTGGTCTGGTTTTTTGGTTAGTTGTTTCATGGTTATTTTGTTATTGTTTAATTTATTTCATAGCCACTGGTGTGCACTGTGCACATTTTTTCCATCCAATTTGAAGTCTTGGCATTTTCATGCATGATGGATTCCTATAGAAACCTACTGTCTACCCAATGTTCTAAAAGGAAGATTTAATAGCAGACTGAGATTTTTTCTGCTGTACTCCTTGGCAGAAAAGTACTGCTGGGAAATATTGTAAATATGTCTTATACAGGATATTGTAGTGGCGTTTCATCTCCCTCCCATTCCTTGTTTTTAATTTCATGAACTGAACAATTTTGTGTGCAACCGTCTATTAGATTGATGCATATTTGGGATCTGAAATTACTGTGGCACAGAAATATGTCAGCACTAAGGTAACCTTTTGCACTTCCATAGGGAAGAAATGAAATCAAATGTTTTAGATTAGTAGCAGGAACTGCAGTTCCTTGGAGACAAAGCAACTTATGTAAATGTGGCTTTACCTTGGGAGAGAAGAGTGCTGAGAATGGGCACTGCTGACAAGAGGCAGTGTGCTTTTGTGCAGGTGCCCCTGGACATCTGCCTGCCTTTGAGCAGGGACAGTTACTTGTCAGTGCCTGGAAAAAAATGGAAGAAGCAACACTTACCTTTATTGTGAACTATTAAAAATACTTGTAAGTATTGTTCACTTACCTATAAGCATGGGGGGTATGCATGTTTAAATGTGAATACATCAGAGCAAATTTTCCTTCAAATGTTAAGAACATTTTAAGTTTCAGAAACTGTTCTTAGCTTTCATTTAGTTTCTCATTTTCTTCCTCTGAGTTGTTACAAGTGAAAGTATCTGTACCTGTAATGGATGGTTATTGTTGCTACACCTAAAAAAGCTCATCTAAACAGCCATATGTCTAATTGCATGTGACTTGTTTAGAAGTAAAATATTTCTGGGACAATATTTTCTGCTTAGAACTGGTTGTATTAAAGGAATTGTCTGGGTTTTTTTTCTTTTTTTTTGTAGGTAAAGACAGAGTTTTCAACACCCCTTTATGTGAACAAGGAATTGTTGGCTTTGGTATTGGAATTGCTGTTACAGGTGCTACTGCCATTGCAGAAATTCAGTTTGCAGATTACATTTTTCCTGCATTTGATCAGGTTAGTACTAATAAATTTGAGAGCGGTTAAAATAAATCTTACAACTGTTTAAATTACTCTTCTGTTAGCATTAATACTTGGTTTGAATATGTAATTTTTGCAAATATAACCACAGCTGTATTACTAATATTTATGCATGCTTTAGGTAAACAGGCATAAACTGCAAACAGTGCTAGTACTGTACTGTAAACAGTAAACTGTACCATGTCCAATTTGAAGGCTTATTAAATAATGGAAATTAAAGATCTGGTTTGAGGCAGATGTCTGTTTGTTTTAATTTTTGGTTTTGTGGCTGTGTTGGCTTTAGCAGCCATAAAGTCAACAGTCTGTGTCTTCTGAACACAGTCTCCTTTCTGCATACAGCTGCAGCTGGCCATGTGTCCACAGGACAAAGTACAGGTCTGGACTGGGCTGATTGACAGTATAGAATGATGAAACAACTGAGTTATAAGGCTACCCCTGAAGCTTAGGCATCTAACTTGAACACAATAAATTATTGGTTTATTGCCTTGGGAAATGTTTGTCTTTGTGCTGATTTACAGTATTCCTTTGCTTCTAATTTCATCCTCTGAATCCTATGTGTGGAACAGATGATGTAGTTACATTGCATGTATTGAAGTGTCTTGATGCATAACTAGAGATATTGGACTGAATGTTACTTTTGTGTATAAATCTTCCCAGATTGTTAATGAAGCAGCAAAATATCGTTACCGCTCTGGAGATCTGTTCAATTGTGGAAACCTCACCATTAGAGCACCGTGGGGCTGTGTGGGTCACGGTGCACTATATCACTCTCAAAGTCCAGAAGCCTTTTTTGCTCACTGTCCAGGAATAAAGGTATAATAACTCTTATTTTATGAAGATTTTTTTTTTATAATGTTTTATAATGGACCTGACTAACAATGAGTCTGAGTGCAGACAGGAGAAAGGAGAGTAGGTGTCAATCCACAACAAAATATCTCAATATGTTAATTAAAAAACTATTAGAAAACTTAAACTCTGTTAAGTGTTTGAAAATTTATAGCCATTATTGAAGCAATCTTTAGTACACATAGCATTTTGTATTTATCTGTTTTGTTCACTACAACCATACATTTTACATAGTTTTGTGTCCAGTATAGAACAGAACCTAAAAATTAGCACTTAATAAATAGTACTTTCCTTTTATTTTTTTAACATTTCTGCATCTCTCTTAAGTGCATTATTGAATTAATTTATATGAAAGACAGTGGTGGGCAGTAGGCACAAACTGGAACACCAGAGGTTCTTTCTGAACAAGAGGAAGTACAGCTTGCCCAGAGAGTTTGCGGAGTCTCCATTCTTGTAGGTACTCAGAATATGTCTGCATATGGTTCTAGGCAACTGGATCTGGATGCCTCTGCTTGGTCAAGGACATTGGACCAGATGACCCTCTGGAGATCCTTGCCAAACTCAACTGCTTGCTGATTCTCTGAGTGGGAACTTCAGGCAAGCTTTCTGCCTGAGATGGTGGCTTCCCTTGAAGTGAAGATGCCTAGTGCTAAGGTGGATAACTTTCCTAGAGGAAGGGAAGTGCAGGATCTAGTCATCTCAGATCAAGAGAGCAATGTTTGTCAGGCTCCCCATTTTTTCCTGACCAAATTTTTGTCTGTGAGCTTGTACTTCTGCTCACAGTTAGTTGGCATCCAGTCTGTTGAGCAATGACTCATGGTAGATTAATGTGGAAGATTTATCAGAACCAGTATTTGTGTTCTAAAGACACATGTTCATTGTTTATCTGCTGTTTATACTGTTGTCTCTGTACGATTTTGGTGTTCTAAAGCTTCAGATATTACTCATCTACAGGAAGGCCATAGGCATTTCTCCTACTTGTTCTTCTCTTAAATAAAAAACCCTGTATTATTCACACTTTATTTCATTATATTTGAGGAATAGGATACATTTTTGTCTTTGAGTGTTTTTTTTGGCATTTGAGGTCCTCTTCTGAACTTGGAAGCATTTCCTGATTATAGACAAAAGCAATCTACAAAGTCTGTTGCCGGGTTATTGAGTCAAATGTTTTCTAGAGCTTGTTTTAAACTAAAGTAGTTTATTATTGTATGAAAGCAAAACATAGCTTAGATAGTTAAAATACTGACTCCGGGTCCAGCTGATTTCTGCTGATCTTGTAGGTCAGTCTCAAATTTTTATATACTAAACCAAGGGATGAGGTTTAGTGGTCCACTCTGGTGATTAATACTCTTTCTGATTCATACCAACTACCTAGACTGATGGCTAGTCTTATCAACAAGTTAGTAAGTCAGAATTTTATTTAGTCACTCCATGTAATATCATTTCTTTGATCCCACCTCTGATCTTTGTGTTGGTTTTTCACTTTCTTTCACTTTTCCTTGGGTAAAATGCTAAAGTAGGTTGCTACCACTAAGATCTGTCATATCAGTTAAAGATAAAGGCACATTAATTCTGTGGAACTGATGGAGCAATCTACTAGTATTTTGTGCACAGGGAAGTGTTTTAGACTCTATCTTTTGAATATTATTGCTTTGTGAAGACAATGTTGTAACTTCAATATTTTTTGCACACTGTTTGTTGGTACAGTTCATAATGTTTCAAGATTGCAGGTATTTATGAATAACCCTGGCCCTTAAAATAGAAATCAAGACGTTAAAATGAACTGGTGTTTCAGTTGCATCTTCAAATGTCCCATATCTAAGCATACTTTCTCCATGTTACAGGAGCAAAGTCAATGTCTTACAAGCTGAGAAGGGTAGCGTTTGATCTTTGGAAAGAATGGCTTTCAAAACAGCCCTCTTATTAAACTTCCTGAAAGGTTTCTGGCTTTTTATTTTATGTTTTTCTTAAGTGGCAGTTAGAGTTTGGGTAGCTCAAGCCAAGGGGAGTTTGTTCATCTTTGGTTATTCAGTGGCCATTGGTACTTAGGCAAAGCTTATTGTGGTTTGAGAATGGTACTGGATGGGTGTAACTTCTGTCCACTGTTGTGAGGGTGTACATGGAAGACATTAATATTGGGCCAAGGGGATTTTGTTCATCTTTGGTTATTCAGGGGAAGGATTGTGGTCATTGGTACTTAGGCAAAGCTTACTGGGGTTTGAGAACGCTACTGGATGGGTGTAACTTCTGTCCACTGTTGTGAGGGTGTACATGGAAGACATTAATATTGATTCTCTGCATTCCATTGTACGGCTATCTCCCCTCATGGTTAGAAGCTTTCTTTCTCATTTCCAGCCTAAATTTGTTCTGGACTAACTTGTGTATTTAACTTACCTGTCCTTCACCATCCCATTTATATCCTAAAACACTTGCACTGTCTTTAGTCTTTGTTTTGTTAGACTGAAGAAATCAAAGTATCAAAGAAATGTTAACAGTATCTGGAGCTCTTTTGACATCTGTTTCATTAATTTTCTTTTCAAAGGGTTGAAAGAATCATTAGGTATTCCACTGGAGTTTCTAGTAGTGATTTTTAAAATAGCAGTAACAGTTCCTTGGTTATGTTGTTACTTTTTTTTAGGGCTTAACTGCATAGTATGCTAATAATTTTTTGAGTAGATAATAAATTCACATCTGAATTTCTACTCCTGAGTTCTAAATCTGTAACAAAAATGTAGTCCTTAAACATGTGACTTTCTCTATGTATTTTTCAGTTTGTTTTTGTGAACTAGGTCTTTTTAGTATCATCCTTTGTAGTGTAGTGACTTCCAGCTTTGGAATAGTCTTCATCACCATGTTCTGACTTAACATTGTAAATGAATAAGGTAAATAAAGTTTGTCCTAAAAACGATTCATTCCTAAGGAGCTGTACTAGTGACATCCATGGGTAATTTCTCATGTGTCTGTTACCAAATACTTTGGTGAAATGTTAATAAACTGCTTCTCCCTTGTTGAGAAAAATCACTTCTCAAGTTAATTTCATGTAATAGGAGATTTAGGTTGTGTTTTCACTCTTATATTATTTTTATATAAATAAATGATATTACTCTCAAAATAATATATTTTGAAGCCATGGCTGTGTTTAAAATGTATATTCTTTTTTAAACAAGTGCTAGAGCTAATGTTTTCAGTGACTTCTAACTTCACAGCTGTAAAAGTGTTTGCTGGTAGACTTCATGCTGCATGTTCCAGCTCTTTGGGGTCCCTGGGATGGAAATTAATTGGTTTTTGTGATTTGAAAGAAATTGGCTCTTGGGTTCTATTTTCATTTAAACTGTGATAATTTGGTAATTTTCTTTTCATAACTGAAATTCCCTTAGATCATCCAAAATTACCTCTTCTATTGGAAATTGGATTATACTGTTTCCTTCCATGTATTTGTATTACATCGGGAGGCCTTAGGTTTTTTTTTCTTTTGCTCGATAATGGTTTAACGTATTTATTGGTTACTTATTTCCAAAATGAACAAATTGCAAGCTTCCACCATAAGCAAAGAAAGTCAGCTTTAAATAACTATTTCCTTTTGTAGCCTTCAAAACTTACTGAACTAAGTCTGAATACCTTTGTCTGTTCTGATAAATCTTTACCCAAGTAACTGAGGATCACTCAGCTGCATTTTTTTTTTGTTGTAGACTAAGTCTGAATACCTTTAAGGTCTGTTCTGATGAATCTTTACCCAAGTAACTGAGGATCACTCAGCTGCATTTTTTTTGTTGTACATCTACTTTAATTTTACCAAGGTTATGCATATATATATGTATATTAATCTGACTTTTTTCTGTTACTTTTACCTCAAATGCTACTGTTAAGGTGTTACTTCTACCTTATCTGAGCACAGTACCTTAGTATTTAAATCACTGTGTAGAGGGGAACTATTAAAGCCTCATTAGTGAACAAAATAAAATTCAAAATTTGGAGTATGTTATAGTAATGCAGCACTGATGTCAATTCACTTCTAAGGAGAGCTCAATCTGTATGTAGATTTATTTAAAGCTAATAATTTCTTAGTTTTAAGTATTATTGAGGAAGTTTCTAGCAGAATTGCTATTTTAACTAAAGTACTTAAAAATATTTTTACAGATTGTTATTCCGAGGAGTCCTCTGCAGGCCAAAGGATTGCTGCTGTCATGCATAGAGGACAAAAATCCATGCATATTCTTTGAACCTAAAATACTTTACAGAGCTGCAGGTAAAGATTTGTAAAGATTTGCGTGTGGTATTTTCCAATAAGGCAACAAGGTTTGGGTTTTTTTGCACATATATGCTAATAGTCACAGCTAAAACAATACTTCCATAGAAGTCTTGACTTGTTTGGTCTCTAGCTATGTTGTGGATTGGGTTTTTAGAGGAATTGTGAAAACTGAATAAATTTTCGAAGTTTGACTGCAAAGAGAAACGAACATTGACCATCTGATTTATGTTCAATTATCTTTGGAAGCGGAATGTTTTACAGCCTAAGGTTAAAAGAGGAAGTAGAACTAAGAGGTATTATTCTTTATCAAATTCCAGTAGAAATTTAGCAGAATTTGAACTTCTTTCTTGTGGTAACTCTAAATACTAAAATAAGTTTACAGATCAGTTTTTATTTTTCCAAAATAACTGAGCCTCACCATGACCATTTTCTCAAAGTTAAAATTTCTTTGAAATGCTTAATTTCTAAAAATCTTCTAGCAGGAGAAAGAAAACCATACACATTCAGAAATTGGCTTAGACAGTAATCTTCAACTATGTCTGTATTTATTGTGTCTTTCCATGAGTGTCTCAAAGCAGTACAGGGTTTTCTGAAGGCTGGGAACATGCAGGCTTTCCAAAACAAGAACACAGAATGGTATCAGTTGCCCTCTATTACTTAATTTATCTTTTTTTTTTTAATTTCCTTTTTAGTATGGTGTAATACTTCACCTGAGATTTGGGATCTCATTGTTCCAGATGAAAATAATTTTCTTTATTTCCATGATGATGGCTCAGTCATTGAATAATGAAATTATATGCCCCTACCATAGCTTTTTTTTTCCTTTAGTTTCTTGTGAATAGACATGTTTGTTCAGAGAGCTTTGTGACTGCTGTTACAGTGGGTGTGTAGGGACTTAGTTGAAAAATTAAGGGGTTAAGGATGTTAATGAGAAAGAAGATTTTCTATCTGTAAAATTAATGTAGGCTTTTGAGCCTTGTCATTTTCCTCTAATGGACTTTTTTCTTCCTCTGAGGCCTCTAAATATTTGTCTCTGATATTTTGTTCTGAGTTGTTGATATATTTAAAATTACAGTTGAAAAGAAACTGTAGGTGGGATAGTCTTTAAAAGACAGGGTATCTGTCCTTATTCAGGACAGATTATTATTATTATTATTATTATTATTATTATTATTATTATTATTATTACTACTACTACTACTACTACCTTCAGGAGGCCTGAAGGTAATAATGCTTTGTTTAAAACAAGCAAGCAAAAAAATTAAACTAAAATAATGACAAAAATCCCACTCCTGCTCCATTCCAACCACCAAAAACTTATAAACCTTCTCTGAGTGTTCCTGACAAGGTTTTTTTCTTGTCTTAGTCATATTTGTCTTCACTTATATGTCTGCAAATTTTGTTTATAGCTTCTTTTTTTTCTTTATCATCCCATGAGATAGTTTTACTATCAGTGTACTGAAAGAAACACTCACATATTCCCCATACCCTTATCAATAAGTGGGACTGAACAGGTTTGGTTCTTGTAACTGCAACTCTCAATCTTTGTGGTAAGGTCTGTCTCCCTGTGTGTCCTTCCTCATGGCTTTTCTCTCTTCCTGTTATCCCCTTTTACATTGTAAAGATCCTTTTCTAGACACCCTTCAAGGAGCAAATGCCTTCTTCTTTCACATAACCTTACAAGTGTTTATCAGAAATATTGTGTATGTTAATTTTCCTTCAATTATATTAGGAAGAATCAAAGAAATGTAAACCTTTCTGAGTAAAAATCTAGAGTTAAATATGCAAGTACACGTGCAAAGAAAGAATTCTGTTGCTATTTAACTTACGAGATCATAATGTTATTGAAAGTGCCGTAGTGATGTCCCCCTAAATGTCAGAAATACTAAGAAAATATCTGAATTAAAAAGGAAAAGGAGGCTTTGATTTATAAAAAGTGTTAACAGCCTGTGCAGTGTCAAGAGAACATAGTGGTTATGCATCAAAGGAGAAGATGAGTCACCTTGACATTATCAGGTTTAGACATCTTGTGGAGAACCTACTCTGATGTTTTTTGACCTTTTCAGTTTCATTTAATTGTACTATATATGACATTGGCGGTGTAGAAATAAATATAACTTGCATCAGTGGTTGTTATAGAGACAAGGCAGGTAAGATGAGAAAACATGTATTTTCTTTCTGCTGTTCAGACTGCTCCTTTAGAAAATGCAACAGATGTTGTAACCTCTTAAAATTGCCCTGGCCCTTTTTCACTGATAATTACAACTTTTTGTTAATTGCTGTATTTGAAATCTGTGTTTGAAACATTTGGTTTAAAATACTTTTCTTTAGTAATAGATGAACAGGCTGCTTTGTATGTAAACATTGTTATCCTGAATTAGGTAATTATTATGAAAGAATATTAATAGAATAATTTCATATGCTATTTTTCATCTGTATTACTTGGGAGTGGTGTTTTTGCAAAGCAATCAAGAAAAATCCTTCCAAATTGGACTTTTCTATAAATTTTTGACAAGCTGAATTTTCCATTTAAAATTGTCAAGTATGATGGATGAGCTCATTTAATGGACATTTTAGTGCAGAACAGTTCAGCTACAGTAAGAAATTAATTTGTATAATTGTATGTTATATTTCATTTCCCTAAGTGGATAAAACCATTGCACAGAGAAAAAGCTTTTATTTCTGTATCGTGTACACCTTCTAGTTCTTCCTCTGGCTCATCTCACTCCCTTCAAAACCTAATTCATGTCAATATCCTGAGTTTCCAGTCAAAGGTCCTGTGGTATGTTTTTAAGTTTCTTGTTCCTCCAGGTTTCATGTAGGTGACCATTTCATGACAAAGAGAGTCATGCAATGCCAGTTAGTATAGTTGTGGATTTCATTATCTTTCAGGATCTCTTTCTGTTGCCTGGGGGTTGTACAATGTGCAAAATTCATAGAAACCTGGTCTGCCACTAATGTGCAGTGAGCAACTGCTGGATGTGCATTTCTTTCCCTTGCTTTCCCAGTCCTATATTTTTCTAGCCACTTATTCAAACAATTATTACAGAACAGGATCTTTGGACTAGGTGATCTCCAGAGGTCACTTCCTACCTCAGCCATTCTCTGATTCTGTGATATATGTGGTATTTATAGATCATTATCAACAAGAAAAAAAGGAAATTGTCTGCCAGGATTGAAAATTACTTGCTACTTCATTTTTTGAAGTTACATTTGGAACTTGTGAGCCAGGAAGAAACCTAGGTCATTCTACTTGTGTTGGATTTGCCATAACAGTGAAGGAAAAATATGAACCACTTCACTGCTGGTATGACTCAGGGAGATTCTTTATTGTTACTTCAAGAAGCTATTTTGTTCAGCAGGAACTCAATAAGTATTTTATAAGCTGTGAAATAAGTCAAGAAAAAAAGGCAGCATGTTTTTCTTATAAATTGTTTCTGTGTATTTAGAAGATTTTTTTTCTACTTATCACTAGAATATGTTTCAAAAAGTATGATATGACTTGCTGGTAATAGACAAGTTCATCTTCAGATCAAAGCCAGTATTTCTTTTAAAATCTGTTATATGGATGTCTTTAGTCATAGTTTTAGTCATTAAACCAGTCAATGTGTAGTGCATTGGAGCACTGATTCAAAACTAGCACAACTGACCTAACATTTTTCCAGCTGAAAACTAGTAAATGAGTCTTGAATGGAGCTATGTTAAATGTTTTAGGAGAAGACAAGATGCCTAATTCTTGCCTTCTCTCTTTTGGTGTATTTTTGGTGACTAGGTAACATTTTGTAAAGGAAAAATATTTAGACTTACTTAAAACTGCTATAATCAGAAGTTCTTGCTGACATTCCCTATGTAGGTTCTGAAAACTTTTTACTTCAGTTTACATATAAAACTTCAGAGCACCATACTTGGGGCATCAGGAGGATGCTGGCACACATGATCCTTCTTGTCTGAGTATTAAAGTATAATTTCCTGACTCTTCTGATGATTACTAGAATAATCAAGAATTCTGATCAATTAGTGGTTACTTGAGAATTTTTTTATCAACTATAGCAGTGTCCATTTCCAAATCTGATGCTGACATTTTGACTTGGTGTACACTAGAACTTATTACTATCTTTTGCATGTGTATATATGCATAATCTTGTTGTGGTATATAACAAATTAAACTCTACACTGAACATATTTGTAACAGTCTAATTAAAAATAATTTGAATTGCAGCTAAACCTTTGAAATGAATGCTAATACTCAGTTATTTTGGTCTAATGCTAATAAAATCACACAATTGTTAGGGATGGAAGGGACCTCTGGAGATCATCCAGTCCAACCCCTCTGCCAAGGCAGGGTGACCTAGAGCAGGTGACACAGGAACACATATATGTGGGTTTTGAATTTCTCCAGAGAGGGAGACCCCAACACCTCCATATGTTGTGGGGTGTTCAGTGCTCTGCCACCCTCAACATAAAGTTCTTCCTCATATTGAGGTGAAGCTTTTTCTGTTTTTGTTTATGGTCATTGCTCTTCATCCTGTCACTGGGCACCAGTAACATACTCAGTGTAATTTTAGTCTATTATTTTAGATGGCTTCAACAGTGAAGAAAAATTTTAGTGTATGTTTTTATGGGATAATATTGACTAATAAAGGAATCTAATACTTACTCTCCCCTCTTTCTCTTTTTTCAGTGGAACAAGTTCCTATAGAGCCCTACAACATTCCACTGTCTCAAGCTGAGGTGCTGCAGACGGGAAGTGATGTGACAATGGTTGCTTGGGGCACTCAGGTCAGTAACTCTCTTACAAGTTATTTGTCACCCACCAAAGCCTGGCCTAGGGGATAGGTGATGTTTGCATGCAAGCTCAAGTGCCAGACATTAAAATGTGTGTGTCTTCCATCACTGTGTGCTGGGATGAATGTTTGCCAGTGTTTAAATTTCTATGAAAACTACTTTTTTTGTGTAAGTTTTTTGCTCATTTTTGGTTGAAGATGACTCTGGAAGTGTAGAAGAGGTACCTGTGCATCAGGCTAATGATTTTTCTATGATTATGAAAATGATAGATTTAAGAATGGGGCAGTGAGATGTAACTCTGAGGAGGGCAGTGGGAAAGAAAATGGTATGCTGAATGAAAAGGATAGATCTTCATTGCATGATTTAAAGAAGGGTAACTTTGGGGTCCCTTTCTACAGAAAGTTAAAAATCCATGGAACAGTAGGGATTCGTATGGGTTTGACTCTAACAGTTACATTTCAAAGCTGTTCAGGAACATCACTGGCAACCCCCCCTGCCTCCCCTCTCCCCCTGCCAAATAAAGGTCTGCAAATACCAAAAAAGCTTCTAAGAAAATACATCTTTGTACACCAGAATTACAGAAAAGAAATTTTGAGTCTAGCTTGGACTAATCAGAAGTTGCTATTTTTTTGGCCTAGTTGTATCTGAGAAGCTTTTAGAGGAGAGGAGCTTACAACTTTTGTGACAAAGAGTTTTGAACATGTAGAATTTATTAATGCCCTCTGATTTTTGGGCAACTGACACTGCCTGACCATGTCCAGGTTGCAAAATTCTGGTGCCTTCAAGATGAAGATGACTTCATCCAAATTGATTACTGGGGATAGTCCTTGGCTTCAACTTCTTAACTATGCCTGGAAGTTGCTTGATGGAGGTCATTTGCCACAGTCTAAACCTGTATTGGGAAATGTTCTAACAATAAAGAGAGCACCAGAGTTTATTGGCAACATCATATTGAGAAATTTTTCTACCCTCATATCTCATGAGCAAATGTTGCTGAGATATTTGTGGAGGATAATCTGAGTTGTAACAGTTCTTATTTTCCATGTTGGAGCATTTGCTTGTAAATGTTTGTTTTAGAGAAGCCAATGCTTAAAATACATTTTGCTGAAAAGTGTATTATAACCTAATGTCAAGATACAGTTTTGAATGTGTATAGTATTACACTTTTCTGTTCTTGGCATAATACACCTTATGTAAAGGATGGGTATAGATGTGGATGATTAATATCTACTGTGATTCACTACTATTAAATAAAAAGATTCCTTGACTGGTGGATAAGAAATAATCAGTGTTCCAGTTCAGTGATAGCCTCCTGCTAGAGGGGAATACTTTTTTTGTTTTAGTAGAATGTTAATTGTAGTAATCAGGTAATGCAGCATTTGTATTGTTGGTGTTAAACTTGTGTTGGAAGAACAACAAATGGTTATAATGTCATGCTACTGCTGTCTGCTTTGACTGTGGGGATCAGGAGCTGGATATTTACAGGTAGTAGTAATTACTTTTTCTCCTAGCTGTTCATAAGATAATGCTTTGGAGATGATCACTTGGCTATGTTTCAATAAGTCAGAGTAGTTACTGGGACTACTAGAACTGTTTCTCGGCTTTTTGGCTAAGATCAGATGTGGTGCAGTGTAGCATTTCTGAATGTATTTAATGCTGCTTGCTGGATTGCATGGGACTGCTACATTAAAATACATTACTCTGATGTGTTTGGGTATTAGCTTAGTTACAGTCCTAACAAAAATCTTCCAAAAGTCATTCAAGCTGATTAAAAAAAATTAGTGAGGACTGATACCATTCACTGAAAGACGCTTCTCTAGAAAGCAAATTTTGTTCTCAGTAATTCTTCAGTGAATTTACTTTTTGGAGTGCTTCTAAAATACTGGGAATTATTAGGTACTAAATAAGAAGAATGCACTAAATACTAAATGATTATTATTGAATAGAAACGTCCCTACTCAACATGCCAGTGATATGTTAAATTACTGCTTGTATTCCAGATGTGTAATTTAGAGCAATTTTTACAATTTAGATTATTTGGTGATGATACATTGTTTTTTCAGGTGCATGTGATCAAAGAGGTGGCAGCAATGGCTCAAGAAAAGCTTGGTGTGTCCTGTGAAGTTATTGATCTGAGAACCATCTTACCATGGGATACAGAGACTGTTTGCAAGGTAAGGAAATGATGCATATTAATTTAAAAACAACCTAGCCTGTTTTAAAAAAACCTACATTTTTCTGCTTTGTTTTATATTTTTTGTTCCCTATCGTAAGTGCAGAGTACATGCATATTGCATGGACCAGACGTTTGCTTTAGCATTGAAAGAGAATTATGTTTCAGGACTCAAAATAATGTCAGAATACATATTCTTTACTTTCAAGCAGAGGGTATGATTTAATCAGACTTCTGCCTGAAAATTGCTTTTCCATAATTTCTGAGTCTCCATCTTTCTGACATCCTTGCTGTCTTTGGCAAAACCTTTATCTTTTTTATTTTCTTGATGTTGTACATTAAGGTCTTCATCTAGTTGTAGATCTGCAATAATGTGCCTTAGTGTTGTTTATCTGTATTTTTAGAAAGCAGTGTTTTGATTTAAGGTATATGAATTCTTGGGTTGTGGAGAAAAAGCAGCATTTACTCTTCTCAGAATACCTAGTTTGAAATTCCTGGGTACCAGAAAGTTCTTTTCTTCTTTGTGGAAGTCTTTGATGTCACTGACAGAGCACTTACTGCTTCTGCTAGAGCTGAGAGTTTCCTTAATCTGGCAAATCCACAGTCCTGCAGGACCATGGCTAACAACCCCTTGGGTCCTAATTCAAGCTGGGTTCACTTGTTCATTTTATGGCCCTGAACAAATTACTCAGAAGATGGAGAAATGTCTGCAGCTTTCTTAACTCAGGCCTAGTGACTGTAGCATACTGAGTTAACCACAGGAATGAGAGCAGCCATGGGCTTGGAAAAAGGTGTGTGATTCCATCAAATACTTCCTCTGCCTGCAGTTTCTAATGTAGGGCAATATGGTTTCGTATGTAGCTAACTCAGCTTGTACAGATGTTTAAATAGGGCAGATCAGGCACATACCTGACTCTATATACTTGGAATATCTTGATTGTGTAGACAAGTGTTTTGTCATTCTGTGTTTGCTCAGTAAGGGCCTTGCTTCTGGTCAGGTAACATATAAACACATTAAATATGATAAAGAGAAAGATGGACCATTGGTCTGCTACTCTATGGCAAAGCTTGTATTTCTCCTCAGTTTCATTGATCTGAGGGACTGCCAGTGTGATGGGATGGAATAGATTATAGTAGGAAAGACCCGTGTTGTGCATTTGCTATTGGCAGTGTTCTGCTGTCTGGTTCTGTATGTGTTACAAATTGTGTACTTATATGTGTAGCTATCAGTTGCCTCATATAAATTTGATGTTCTTGTTGAAGTGTTTTCATTTCTTTGTTTGAAGTGTATTTCTTGTTACTTGGATGTACTTTCTAGCTGTAAAAAATGAAATGTGTTGAGTTACTGTCATCAATATGAAGTGAAATTTTGGCCATAATAAATACTTTATAATCTCTTCTGGACAAGTAAAATGATTTTTTTTAGGTAATTCTTTTTCCTTCTTTGAAGATTTGAGCTGTCATTCTTTGAAAACAAAATATCTCTTTGAAAGAGCAGTTAAGTCTGTTTTGTTGGGTTGGACCTGCACTGAAATGCCATGAGGAAAAAATGTAGCTGTGCATAGGAAATGCAGAGCTTTAGTTGTACAATATTTTGCAAATATGTTCTTTAAATTTGAGTACTCCATGAAGATTTTTTTCTCATTCTCATGTTCTGTCCTGAACATCTTTTAAGTAACTGGAACATAAATAAAAATATAATATAATGGTTTGGATCCAAAGGGACTTTAAAGATCTTGTAGTTTCAACACCCCTGCTATAGACAGGAGCATCTTCTATTAGATCAGGTTGCTCAGAGTCCCATCCAGTCTGGCCTTGAACACTTTCAGGGCTGGGGCATCCACAGCTTCTCTGACCAGCTTGTTCAGTGCCTCATTGCCCTTACAATGAAGGTGGTTTTTTTTTTTTCCTAATATCTAATCTAACCCTTCTCCCAGTTTGAAGCTCTTCCTCCTTGTTCTGTCACTACATGCTCTTGTAGAAACTCTCTCTCCATCTTTATTGCAGGCTCCCTTCAGGTACAGGAAGGCTGCAATTAGGTCACCCCAAAACTCTCTTTTCCAGGCTGAACAACCCCAATTCTTAGTGTTTCCTTGTAGGAGAGGTTCTCCGCCTCTCTAAAAGATGGAATAGATGGACCTGTTGTTTAAAAGTTTACTATTAAGAATTAAGAGAATCATTTAAAAAAAGTATAGTGCTTGTTGGCTAGGCAGTTCAGCTGTTTATTATAATAAATACCAAACAGTAAATGTTTTTAGTTAGCATTGCTGTTATGTTAGTTTGGCTGTATGCTAGCTGGTCTGATGGGAGAAATGTTAAATTCTCTTCTTCTTTAGATCTTGTCTGTTTTGCTCAGCTGAAAATAATTAGTGGTTTGCATTTGTGCATTAGTTGGTTGCATTATGTAACACTGAAACTTTTTAAATTTAATTTGCATCCTGGACAGTTTTTAAGGTGATTGCTAGTGTAAACAGATGGATGGAACTACAGCTCTAGTCTCATCCCAAGAGGAGCTGCTTGTGGCAGCTGTTACAGTTGATAGTGGCTTACAGCATCAGTTTGGGTAACGTGACTTGTTATTCCCTTCCTGAGATGCCAGTGTCAAGGTCCAAAAGATCAGTAGAAAAGTTGGCCATTCCAGAGAAAGTCATCAGCTGTCCATTGGTCTGCTTTGTTCTCTCTGTGGGCTCTTAAATGCTAATGGAATTACTTTTACTCCAGTCCAACCAATAAGCAAATTATCAGCTGTTACAGGTCTGATTGTTTGCCTCTGACTATTACTTGTGTCAGCATTATGAACACCAGGCCAGCTTTTTGTTTTTCCTTGTCTCACATGTGTGTTTGAAATGCATCTGTTGTCTGTCCTGTTGGATGCAGATGGTGGTGCTGTAACCTGATTGCTCTTCTGCTGGTGCTGGAATGCATGATCCATGGCTGGTGGGAGTCTGTGTGGTGTTGGAGACCAGGACTTTGGGTTTTGCTGTAAAAACACATCCCTCAGTTTCACTGCTGGGAGTGGTGTCCTTTGTGATTAGTGAAGGCTGTCATCTTAGTCTTAGATGCATACAACTTTAATTTGACAGCTGTGATGTAGCTATGAAGAGGGATGGGCTGAAATTATTAGTGCTTTAGAGATGAGCAGTAATATGTAAATGTTCACTGCAAATCTAACTCCTTGGTCTGCTTTCTGTAGCTTTTTTGCTACAGAAAATGATGTAATCAAAATTCATATATTCTAGAATGATGAGTAGCTGTACTTCACAACTGCCAGCAGAGGCCTCTTCTAGCCAAGTTAAGTGTCTGCTTTGACTTTGCATTGCTCCTATGAGCGAGTTTGTGAATAAATATCTCTGAAGTGTAAATAAACATAAAGAATAAATACAGTGAGCATAAATAGAAATTGCTGCCTAAGTTTACTGATTTTTTTTTTTTTTTGCATTTTTAAGATTTCAATATTCTTCTCAGTTTTGAAATAGGTTAGCATTTGTCATCTGCATGAGGCGATGAGGTTGCACCTGCCTGGAGCAGACTACCATGGACTTCTGATGGATTCCAGCAGTTATTGAAACTTTTTTTGGTACAATTATTGGAATGGCTCAACATGCAAACAGGGGCTAGATTTTTCTTTTGTTGATCTTCAGATGTCTAAGAAGGAAAAATGAAGGTTGACCTAGTTACAGGAGCTCATAGAGCTATTCTAGAGAAAGTATATTTCCACAACTGCATCAGCAGTCTGGTTTTTTCATGAGATAAATTGGCCTCTGGATATGTCATGGTTTAAAAGTTTGGCCTTTAAAAAAAAAAAAAGGGAAACTGTAATTTTCCTAGAGTAAAGTTAGGTGAGGCAAATTGAACTCTAATTTTATAGCTGAGAAATGACACCTGCTGCTGACATAAAGGACATAAGTAGTTTAAAAAAACATATCTGGCATTTTTACTAGGATAAAAGCAAAGAATTTGTGCTTTATATACATTTTTATATATTAAAATGCATGCTGATTTGTGATCTTTCTGAGGTCTTTTGCAAGAAAAATGGGGTAGATTGTACAGGTTGTACATGCACAGGCTCCCAGTATATTGCTTCTGAATGAGACAGGAAGCAAAAGCAAACATGTGCTTTTTCCCTGCAGGATTGAAAGTAAACCTGCATTAACTCTCAATATGTAGTTGTATAAATGAACTGAAAAAGTTTTATTGTTATGTGTCAGAAAAGTAACACAAGCTTATTTAAAGAGTATGTGCTGCCTTAGCTGCTTCCTTAGGAAGTGTAACAGCAAAGGCTGTCCTTAGATTACTGAACATCTTGTCTGTGTATACATTTTCAAAGAACAGTGTCATTGTGGTCAGTGAGAAATTTGTTAGGTCTCTTGTTTACCTTGACAATCCCCACTGATTTCTGACTAAAGCTCTTGTTTTATTCACTAGGACTGGGGTATAAGTGGTACAGCAGTTATAACTCAAAAAGAGATGAGCTAGCTGTCCATAGAGTTTATTTGTTTATTTTTTTGAGGGAGAGAATGGTTTCCCTGTGCTTATTCTAACATCAGCATCCTACATCTGTGTGTTTTATTAATGTGTGAGTGGACTGGTATGAGGAGTTATTTTTTCCCATTGTACCTTCACCTGTAAACACGAATGCATGAAATTAATGTTTCTCAACATATCCTGCTGGTAAAGAAACCTTGAATGCTCTGCTGACTCCCCAGTTGTGCATGTGCATGCAGGCATCTTCATTTAGTGCAGCCACAGCAAAGATGTCAGTTCCTAATCCTGACAGGACACTTTTCTACTACTTGATTGATTAGCTGTGTTATTATTGAAAGACTAAGCTGCCATGAAGGACACTGCTCAGAAAACTGAAACATGAGTCATGTATGAAATGTCTATAGAATTGATTATTCATAAGCCACAAAACTGTTTAAAAGGACTTTTTCTCCCTTTCAGAAATGAAGTTTTCAAGCAGAAGTTTTATTTCCTTCACTATACTTAACAAATTTGCTTGGACACTTTGGATAGATTAGGCTGTGTGGACTTTCCTGTCCATGAATTACTGGGTAGTGTGGTATTGATTAAAAAACCCATGGCACACTTCCCAGTACTTCATTGGTCACATTCTGGGTAAAATTCTGTAGCTGTAGTGGTTTTTATACTGAAAAATACGTGTTACTGGAAGTAGGAAATCTAGCCCAGGATTAAGTACTCCTAAAGGATTGTGCAAATTACTGTAGTTTTTTCACCCTGAATTGAGGCAAGAATGTTAATTTAAATTGTTGTTAATTTAAATGTTGAACCTATTAGTATCGATCTGTCATTTTAACTGTGCAAGTGAAAATTTGCAAATACACCTTTTACCCTTTTGAATTATTTAGTAGGCAAGTATTTGCCATGCACCATGATACCTAATTAGTCATTTTAACTGTCTCTGAATGGTTGCTAGCTTAGAGCAAAGAAATGTTGAGAATATTAATTCAGAATTTGCTTCTTTAGGACCCTATGCTACAGTCAAGTGAAGGCATGTATATAGTTCAGGGCACTCTGTGTTAATTTGCTCCTCTTCAGGAAGGATTCTGCACACTCCCTCATGGAGGTCAGCAAAAATGCTTGTCAGGCTGCAAACACATCTGCTGCTCATTGGTAAGAGCCAATCTGAGCAAAAGAAAAAGAGAGTTCCACAGAGGGAACCAGGGGGTGATACAGATTGGGCGAACTCTGTGCCTGTTTTCCATCGAGGCTCTTGACAGGAGCCTTTGTTTCCAGCGTGTATTGAAGCATTATCCTTAATGCACAAGTGGCATTTTTGTCAGATGTCATCAGTGAATAATTTTCAGAAGTACATCTTTCATGTCCTGTACTTAATAGGCAGCATGTCCTAGCAGACCTATAGGTCTACCAGCTTGTTCCATTCCTTTGAGTTTACTTCATCTATTTGGCCTGTGAATAAAAGGAAAATCAAGATCAGCAACCCTGATGTGGGTTTTTTATGCATTAACTGCACTCACCAGGCATTGAACTGTACAATTGTAGCACAGGTATCCTGGGATCAGATTTATGTTTCTTGGCTATCTGTTCTTGGTCTTTTGCCATTTTACATGTTTCTCCTTGGATTTCTTATTAAATGGATCTTGTACCTATAAAATATGATTAAAGTTGTACTGCTTGCATGATGACAGTTAATTTTGTCACTGTTTCCATAAGAAACTTGTGTCTTTTTGGTCTTGTAGTTTCAGGTTGCTAGAGCGTGCCGTGGACTGTTGCTTGGCTTCCAGAAGCAGAAGGCTGGAGCCATACGTGGAGGCAGACATTTTAAAGTTACGAGAATATATACATAACCATTTTAGAAACTAATTATTCATATCTTTGTTCTTCTATGCTTTAAGAAAGCTTTGAAGCCTTGTTTTTTGCTCCTATGCATCTTGTTTTTTTAAGGGAAGTACCGCCGTGCCAAGGTGTTTGTGTATATATAGTTCTGTTTTCTCCTTTCTCCCTCCCAATATAAAAATAGTTCTCAGTCTTTTTGCCTAGATATTGACAAGTGATACATGAGAAAGAATCTGATTAGAAAAAACCATAGGTGAGAAAAGGCATTTGTGTGTAGTTTCTCTTAACATAAAGTATAGTGCTGGTGATACTGTCCATCAGTTCTTCATCAAATCTTTTCCCTTTTGCTCACATTATGTATTACAACCTTCAGCTTTAAGGGCACTTATGCAAATAAATGGGTAGTGGTACACAGTCTATGGTTAGAAGCTATTTTATGGCTCCAGTATGTGCATTTATTTTTTTCCTTGCAAGTGGTGCTGATTGAATTCTAATGGAAGTTGGGATGAAGTTCCATGATGGTAATCATATATGAATCATTCTTCCACAGACATAATTATTGCTTCTCTACAGTATTGCCTTTCTTTAAATGTCTGTAGCTATTTATCCTGCCATTATCACTTAGTTGAGCCAGCTGCTCTTTTAGTTTTAGGATTCACATGCTGTAGATTGTTCCTATTTGTGCTTTATTAACCTTTACCCCATGAGAATGAAGTTTTAAGTATTTCTACAATAATTTTGTACTTCTAAAGATAATGTTGAAATTTGTCATGCCAAGATTTAATCTTCTTTTTACTGAATTATTGTCTGACAATATGCATTTATTAATAGCACAGTGCATTGTATTTAGCCTCTTGTAAGTATTTTTATGTTCGCAGTGAAAGCAATTTGAAATGCTTGTAATAAAAGCATAGACTACAGAGATTTCCAAAGGTAAATACTTCTGGATTTTTTTTTATAGGAAGGCTTTGTTTTTCTTTAAGATATATATACTCAGATATTTTCCAAAGGTCTTAGAGCTATACCTGGTATTACTTAGTTTTCATTATGCTATTACCTTCTGTGATACTACTAATATGGAACTGGACAAATAATTTCCTATCCCTCTCATCTTTGTTTTGTGTTCAAGAGTCTGTACTTAAAGATTGCTTTAATTTTTTTGTCTGCCACACGACAGTGCTCAGCACAATCAATATGAGATTGGGTTTCTTCTAAATAAACTCAGTCTATTCCAAAATAACTTTTTCTGCCAAGCTATTATGGAGTACTCCTAAAATTCCCCAAGTCTCGTGAAATTCTTTTATGCTGTTTGACTCTGCTCCCTGCATGGGCTGAACTAATGCATGAAATCCTGAATATGTGATTACCTTATTGACTCCTTATGATAGAACAGTTACTGTCTTGTTATATGTATTATAACTTCTTGTTATACAATTTTTGATAGCTGTGAGATACATTAAGACCTTTACCATATGGAAATATTTGAAATTCTGGTTATATGTTAATGAGTTCTCTACTATTGTTTTTGTCATATGGAGGTTGAACTACTGTAAACCTTGCAATTTGCTTACTTTTTCTGTGTATGTAATTTGCACTGTCCTGAAATTTATGATATTTCACTTAATAATATGGTAGAATAGGACAGAATTTGCTTGGGCTTGGTGGACATTTTACTTTTGCACGTGGATATAGAAAACCAAAAAATTGCTGTTTTGTAATGTCACAAAAAATGTCCTTGAATGAGATGCATGTATTTAATTATTACATGGTTTTATGGTGGTTTAACGTGGAAAAAAAACAGGCCTGCATTTTTTTTTCTCTCCAGAAACAAATTAGACTAATTTTGTTTTCTGAGCTTTTTGTTTGCAAAATATGCTTTTGATATGTAAAGCTGTTACTGCAGAAATTTTCACTTGATGTGCAGTTTTGAGAATCCTAAAATTTGTATGTTTCAAAGTTCTTGAGGACTTTAACATAAAGGGAAACTATAAAGCACAATAATTAATTACATTTTTCTGTGATACTACTAGCAGTGTACTTTAGCAACTTTTTCTCCTTATCTGTGACTTCTGTTCAATTATTGTATAGAGCTAACCCTGTATAACTGAGAAGCTGCCTGTTGTGCAGAGTATTCTTTTTCAGATAACACATGACAGAATTTCAAGGGACAGATCTTAACTTTTACTCTTAGTTGCTTCTGCTTGAAATTTTGCTCCTGGCTAAATTACATTTGTATTTGTGGTGTTTGCATGCTGGATACAGGAAGTGATTAGTGGTGCTATGACACCATGTGGCTTCATCTCTTGGAAGATGCTCATCTAGTTTACCTTTAATATCAACCCTTTAAGATCTCTGGAGATCTTTGTGCCTGTTCTTTACTGGCATCTGAGCATATTCTGTTTTCTGTGCTGAAAAAGAGAAAAGCTTTGCTGTTACTCAACTTCATTCTTCTAGGCACAAAGGGAAAAATAAGGAAAAGAAGTATCTGATTAGAGAGGTTGTCTTTGTCTCTCCCAGACACAAAGAGCAGGAGGAATGACTGTTGCACCATTTGCTACGGCTCTTGTTGCTCTCTTCTTCAGGTCACAGAGATGTGTCATAATAGTTTCTAGCCCTTGTACTTGAAGTACAAACTAGTTAAAATGAGGAGCCAAGTGAAAGGAAGTGCTTTGAGCTGTGGCATGCATACATCATTGTTACTTTGAGAAGAATGGAAAAAATCAGGCCTTAGTGATAGGAAATGCAGGATGGACCAATGACATCTGACAAAAAGCAGGAGATTCCATTGGCAGTGCTCAAATGTTGTCATATGCTTGATTCATGTCCTATTCTTCTACCCATGACTTGACTAAGAACTACCCGTCTGTGTAGTTGTGGAAGTGATGTGATTTTACTTAATCCATAATGAATCTCACTACAGTGCTAAATCTGCAGGGAAATAGGGTATTCTGTGCTTTTTGTGAATGTTAGTACAAAATAAATTTCCTTTACTATCTTGACACTGTTCTTCCCTACTTTGCTACTTGTGTTATTGTTCTGCAAATGCTTTTGCCATTAATCAATTAGAAAAACTACCTTGTAGCTTGTGAGCTGGTGTAATATGGTTGTTTTGTCAACTTATTTAATTTAAAATAGGAAAGATTTTATTATTAAAATCATAAAAAGTCTTCTGGGAGAACTAGTTCAGACTGATTTTCATCTCATTGATGAGAGAATATGAAGAATAACTTAAAAGAAAAGCAGTCAGAAATTAATAAGGTACTGGAAAGTCTTAATCTGAAGCAATCTAAAATAAGAATGTTAAACATAAAAATAATCTTCAATATTTTTTCAAATAGTGTGGTGTGAGGGGAATTTTTCATTCAGCCTGCTGAGGAAGCTGTCAGCATAATGCATATGATATAAGAACATGATATATGTTCAAGATCATGCAATTGATTAGTTTTTTCCATTTGATTCATATGTGAGGTATTTATTCACTTGCCTAAGCATTATTCTGTTTAAACTGTAGTCACATTACTTGGATCAGCAGTGAAGTGTGCTGTAAATTGGAACTGTGCTTTGGTTTGTGTCTTGTAGCTTAAGACTCAGGAAAGTTTACACAGGATGCTAATCAAACTGTCCAGATGAGAAAAGAGGAAGTGGTAATTTAATACCACTTGGTTGTTGTATAATGCTTGTGCTATAAATGTGCATTCTAATTTCTCTGTCCATCTGAGAACCCCCATATTGCCAGTTTTAATAAGTTCTTTGATCTGCACATGACAAATCTGTAAAATCACTCTTTTGGCATGTGGTCAGCGCATTACCAGTAAGTAGTAATCTATACTATATTATCACATCTGGCACTTGTGGTGCATTTGCTGACATGCTACCTAGACTTAGAAATTTACAACAGTGCTGTGTTGGAAGGTGACAGATTTCTTAAGGAAGGAGGACATACATGGCTTTGCTGCAAAAAGGGAATCAGTTTTGAGTCTAAAGACCAAGTGGCATCTATTTTTCATTTGCCATTAAACTGGTATGTTACTTTAGGATTAAAGGGAAAAGTTGATTTATTAAAACTTTTTAAAAGTTTTAAAACATTTTTCTTAAACATGTCAATTTTTAAATTAAATTTAGAAGATGTGTGTTTTCTATCTGTTTTTTTTTCTTACAGGGAAAATGGTGTTGAGGGGAAAAAAAAATTTGGATTGTTAAGCTCAGCAGTGGGACCTAGTTTTTCACATGTTAATATGGAACTATTTCCAAATGATGGGAAAAATTGTTGTACTTTAACAAGCCCATGGAAACAATTAATTTCTGATTACCAGCTATGGTGTTTTGCTGACATTAGAAAACTGTCTTGATACTGTCATTTTTTTGGCTTAGAGCTCAGTGATGTTTTAAATAATAGATTGGCAAGGGGAAGATGTGATTTTTAGATCTTAAAACACTGTCAGCAGTTTGTGGTAATACAGTTTTATTTTCCAGTGAAAGAAAATAAATCTTTGAGATTTTTCTTCACAGTCACTTGTAAATTGTCCTTTCTACTGGACAATCAAAATACATTTGAAGTAGTTAATGCACATGTTACTGGGTATGCATGTGCCTAGATTTAAAGTATTGATTATCTAGACATCTAAGTATCATCATGATTGATGTATCTATGTTGAAATTAAACCTGAAAGATCTTGTCTGTTATATTTAATTGCATAGATGCAGTACTGAAGTGTTTCAAAATGTAGAGATTTTCTAGGGCAATTACTTGGGGTAATTGAAAAGCTAATATATGGACCCTTTCTTGTTTCAGAAATGACTTAGTAACACACTGGGACTTGCTCAATAGAGAAGATAAATTTAGCTATATGTTTTTTTCTCTGTGACTTCAGTAGTTCTCAGATATTTAGTATAATTGTAACTTGTTTTGCTCAAGTCATCAGTGTTAATTTTCTGACCTGTACCACACTAGAAAAAAATACCTTTTTTTTCCCCAATATTGGGGAAAAGTCAAAATAAAGGTGTGTAGAAGACTCACATTCCCCCTCTCTTCTGTATAAATTTAGTATTTATTTCATTATGGCCTAAAGTAATATCAGAACTGACACAATTGAGCAGCTGATGATTCAGAAAAGTACAGAGGAAATTGCTGATGTGATGAAGTTTTAGGCTTTCACCATCTGTGTTCCAAAGAAATAAAATATTTTTTGGCAATAGAGAAATGCTGATCTTTAAATGAATCAGAAACTTTGAGCAATCTAAAATTATGTAATTTAGGCTCAATAGTTTTATAAGTAAACATCACTAGATGTGGAAGTATTAAGGAAGAAATTGGGATTTGCATTAGTCAAGTGTTTTACAGACCCTATAAGATATTTGTGAAATTAATTTCTTTATGCTGTGATCTTCCCTTTTATAAATTTTGTATTAATGTTTCATTTTTCCAGTGTTGCCTGAGAAAAATACATTAATCATTTAGGTCCTCCAGAAACTTTTAAAGTTTTAGGTCTTTTGTCTCAGTTTCTTCAAGGCACTACAATACAGACCCTTAGCTCCCCTTCCCCTTTCCAATTTTCTAAATTTAGCATGCTAACTGTTAAACTTCTGCTTAACCAATTCCTCTTTAAGGAAAAGAAGTGACAACAAAGATTACGCAACAGTCTTTCTCTAAAATGTTTATATTCTACTCAAGAAAATTTTACCTGAGAACTCCAGAAACTGTGATAAACTTGCTTCTGAAAAACTTTTTGCAAACAGACCTCTAAAGAATATCAGAGCGCACAGAATTTGTTATGGGGCAGTAAGTTGCTGAGCTTGTGTGAGAAGTGGTGTGCAGCAAGTGCTTTTCTGTAAGCAAATGTTGCTCAGAGTAAAAATAAAAATGGAGAAAACTAGTAAACAGTCACATGTTGTTTGGTACCTACAGTGCTGGATAATTGGTCTTCCCTCTGGCCCTTCCCCTAGCACACCAAGGTTTTTAGAGATCCTTAACAAAACTACCGCTCTGCTAATTACTGCTTTCCAAAAATGAATTGACATTCTGGTTGAATATAGTTTTGCTCTGTTGACAAGCTTGGTTTTGCTTCTTTCATTGTCCTGCTCTGAGATGTACAAAGCTCCCCAGTATTGCCATGGATCTGTGTTGAATGCCTTCTCTCTCTGGCCTTGCATATGTAGAGGATGTAAATGAGGAGATCTCTACAGGCATTTCAGCTATTGCAATGATGCAGCATTAATTCTGGACTGGGAACGAATGTTATTCAATACTATTGCATTTGGAAATTAAAGCTTCAAGACAGGAAGGTCTCATTTGTGCCTTGTATGGTTCTTACAGCAACTTCATGTTTTTTCTGTCTGTATCCCCTCTGCCATCGAACATGACAACTGCCTTAGCGATTTGGGAGAAAAATATTCATGTGACACATAGTTTATGACATTTCAAACTGCTGAGAGGAAAGACAGTCTCAGATATGCAGGAAGCACAAATAAGCAGACAGGAGGGAACAAAGACTATTATTCAGCAATAGTCAGAACTCTGCAGTGAATGAATTACAGGCTTTGATTATTTTTCTGTCATGTACAAAGATGACTGCTGTCTTCTAGTTGATAAACATTTAAAGGGTTCAATGTCTTTTAAGCTGCTGATCTAAGTGAAAAATGCAAAGCCTGTGTATCATGTTGAACAGAAGAAGCAAAGTAGTTAATTCTTTTAACAGTATACACCAAATATATAAGGAATATTTGCAAACTCTTATTTCTGATTATTTTCTCATGCTGCTGACTCATTGTAATGCTATGGTGATCAGAGATCAATGAAAAAAAATTATATCCGGCTGTTTTTCCCAGATTGCTTCACAGTTTTTTCAGCTCACCAGGAGAGGCTATTTAAAAATAAAATGTCTTTCTTGGTCTCTGGATAGAATTTACTATTTCTACATTTGAAAATTACTGTAATTAGTGATTCTTAGGCTAGCATGTTTAAAGGTTTGATGTAGCGATTAAATAAAATACCTGTCTCAAATATGAGGCTTAATTTGGTATTTGCCACTAAAGAGACTTCTTCCACTGAGATCAGTGGCAAATGCATATATTTTGTGACAGTTTTTGTGTGTGCTAATGCTTTATTGTCATGTGCTAACCTGTGCTAATCAAATGCCATTGGCTTACTGTTGCTCTCAGTAGCTGAAAGACCATTAAACTTTATGGAAATGAATAATTGGACGATGACTTTGGTTGAGTACAAGTAGCACTAAACTGCATATGATTCACCTCAGTAATGTTTTTGAACGTCAGCAGTTCTTATTTTAGTATAATCTAATATTTTTATTAATTTTAGCTTGGATATGAAAGACATGTGGAGCATGCTGAAAGATAATAATAGCGGCATTTGCCAGAAAATAGAATCATAGTTTCTAAAATTCAAGTCTATCTAATAAAGAAAAAATTGCTGAATATTAACCTTTCTTTTATATGATACAGACTTTTTGTTACAGACAATTGGTCCAGAAAACAGGAATAATAAAACCTTCAAATTTATATATACTTGAGTCATCATGTGATGTTATTCAGTTGATATTGAGAAGTGTTGTTTTACCTTTATCCCAAGCACTGCAGCTGTAGTCCCTCTTCTGGGGAAAAATAAGTTATATCCAAATTAGTGGCTTGAAATTAGGGTCAAACCATGACAGTGACAGACATCAAAAAGGTCACGTTAATTGTTATAAAAGCAACAGAGTTATTGCTTAAATAAAAAACAGCTATTGTTTCATGGTATTTTAATGGAAATTTAAATGAAGAAATTATGGGCAAATTACTGAGTTTCTAAATCATCAACTCTGTGTTGATGATTTAGAAATTCTAATGGCATAGTAGGACTGTTCCATGAAAGAGAAGCCTGAAAAAAAATGCTAGAGAACTCTCAGATATGTTTTCCATGGGTTTTGCATTTATGGATGACTTACCATATTTTCCCTTTCCACGCAATGCTGTGAAGACACAGAAATTACTTTATTTCTTTACTTTGAATAACAACATTATGATAAAGAATGAAAAATAATTACTGTGTGAGGAGTGAAACCTGTTTTTCTATGAATTTGTGTCCTGTATTTCCTGCCTTCCACCATTCCATGTCCTCCATTTACCTACATTAAGATTCACAGCTTCTTTCTAAAATGGATGGCTAGCAAAAAGTTACAGGGATGATTTATTGGTGCTTACCAATAAAGAGCTATGGGAGAGATAGTGTTAAGTGCAGCTTGGCTTTCATGAGGTTATGAAGTTAGTAGGAGTTCTAATCTTCCTCATACAGACTGAATTTTACCAAGCTTTCAGGAACTTAATATTTTTAAGACTTGCATTTGGCTGCAAAATGTCTATGAGGACACTGACAAATGGACAGAAAAATGAGAGCAGGTTGTGGGACTTTCATTTTCTTGGCTGACAGGCTGAAAATTAATACATACCTTGAAAATTACTATTCTTCTGTAAGTTGAAGTAGGTCAGATAGGGAGAGAGTGTAACTGATGGAAAAAAAAATGGAGATTGTAGAAGAAATGACATGAGGATTGCTGAGATAGTTTGAATGAAGAGAGCCCAAAAGATAGAAGAGAGAATAGGACAAAATATGATGCTGAAAGAATGAAAGGAGAAGGTGAATTCGTTTTTGCTTTAGAAAAATAAATGGGAAGTAATACAGAAAAAATATATCAAGAAGAACCTAAACAAGAAATACAGTAATTTTTAAAGCATAAGTTTGCAAGATACTTGGCACAAAATTCTGTAACAATCTGTTATATATATATCACTTCACCTGCTAATGCTTGTTTTTGAAAGGGGCAGAGGTAGCTCAGCTCTCATTTTCAGACCTCTACTTTATCATCCTCGTCTGCTTCATGTTTTTATTTAATTATTTAGTGATTACTTTGCTCAGATCTTTCCCTTATATTGTCTTGTGCTTTCCCATATAGTCCATGCTAGTTATTCAGATACTAAGTCCAATAAAGCCTAGGTGGGTTCAACATCTGCAGTGAAATGAATTCAGATGTCTGTGATGAACTTTTTGAATTTGTGCTATCAGAATTGAAAGTAATTTTGCAAATAAGAATGAAGCAGATGCTGGATGCAGAGATGCTGAAGCTCCTGCTTCTTTGGGAGGTTTAGTGAAACAAAGTCTTGCTGCTGTCCTGGTCATGCTACAATTCCCAGTATGAGCCAGTGTGAATGGTGAGGGGTGTGCCACAAGTGGTATTGCCAGTACTTTTCCCAGTTCCTTTCTCCATATCTTTCAGAATCCAGATTTTTTTTCCAGGACTTGGCATCTCTCTTGCTATAGCCTTTTCTTTTTTCTTGCTGTTCTTCATTGACATTTCTGTATTTTTCATTTTCCAGAATTCATGTTTTTCTTCTGTCTGTTCTGCCTTCAAGTTCTTATATTCTTGCAGTCTTCCTCTTTATGTACAAATTTAAGAAACATCACTTTTATTTTAATCTTTCTCTTTGGACCAAAGCAGGTTTTTTGCTGGGACACTCTAACTAATGTTTGTCCTACAGGGTTATTTGAATTGTGTTAAAAGCTATTGACCAGTTCAGTGGAGGAAAATGAAAGTATCGTTGTCTTTAGCAATGAAATTTCAGTCTGTTTTACTTATTTTATTGGTGACCTGATGCTGTTTTTCTCATTTCTTTTAAGAATAGTTGGCTTCT
This sequence comes from Passer montanus, assembly GCF_014805655.1. Lineage (NCBI taxonomy): Eukaryota > Metazoa > Chordata > Aves > Passeriformes > Passeridae > Passer > Passer montanus. Next base: position 14,414,807 of record NW_024357613.1, on the reverse strand, counting down.
GTCAAGTTCTCCAAACCTATAGTTAGCTCCAGTAAAATTATTCTGAGGAGACTTGTTATGTGGGTCATGTGTGACAGGATGGTGTTTTGCTTCTGGATGAGTGCTGCCAAGATTTGTTCCAAGACTGTTTTTGTGTGTGTGCTGGGCTGTGAGTGTGGCAGTGAATTAGCTGGCCCATTCTTAGATCCTCCAGAAGAGCTGGGGAAGTTCTCTCTCTTGTCTTTTTCACAGAAAGTATAGTACAATATTTGGATTAATAGAGGATTTATGGATCTTGCAAATCACTGGATTGTCCTTGGGGGACCTTTAAGAATTGCCCAGGATCCCATTTGTTTTTCAAGAATAAAAGAATAGCGTTCATCCTCTTGCTTTATAACTTGGCTTCACTATCTGACTTTTTGAGTCTACTTGAGAATCAGAGCATCTGGAAGAGCAAGGGTACTGAGCAGAGGGAATGGTGGTGGTTGTGAAGAAGGGAGATAAATAAGCTAGCTAGAGGCTCTTAGTATTTCAGGGTTTTAGGTAGCTTCATAGTCTGTTTTTCAAGAATAAAAGAATAGCTGAGGCACTGTTCATCCTCTTGCTTTATAACTTGGCTTCACTGTCTGACTTTTTGATGTGACTCTACTTTAGAATCAGAGCATCTGGAAGAGCAAGGGTACCGAGCAGAGGGAATGGTGGTGGTTGTGAAGAAGGGAGATAAATAAGCTAGCTAGAGGCTCTTAGTATTTCAGGGGTTTAGGTACCTTTATAGTCCTGGGGTAGATCCCTCTAAGATCTTGGGACATTCATCTTATGGAATGTGGGTGTTTTCCCTGCATTTTTGGCTGTAGAAGACTGCAGTCTTTCCTTATAGGTTATCTTGGAGGAACCTCAAAAAACACTCAGACTTAAAAGCTTGGCTTTTATTTTTTTTAAAAAAAGTGTTATAGTGAAAAGAATATGTACTATGTCAGCCTGATTATTCCAGGACTTTGAGGGACAGATGAAATTTTCAAAACTTGAGAATATTGATAAATAATATGCATGTTATTTCTGAAAGGCAAGAGGAAGGGTAGCTAATCTCAAATTTTAACTTATTAATAGACTTGCAACATTTAAGGCCTAAAATAAGTGCTGGATTTGAACATGAATATAGAAAAACTGAAGAAGCAAGTTAGTTTATGAAGGCACTAATTAGTATGTTTAACAATTAATTAAAATTCAGAAAGGACTTTTCTCCATGGAATGTCAGCTGAATGTGGTAATGCCTCACAGAGTTGAAAGGTGTCTTATAATGTGCCCATGAAGATTTTTGGGATGAAAAGGATCTCTTTAGTGTAAAGGATCTCTTTGGTGCAGTATTGTTCATCTGTATTTCCTGAGACTTTCTAATTTTGCTCCCATAAACAGGGAACTAAAAGGTATAGAGGATGAAGGAACGATAGGTCTATCCACAGTTTTAATCGTGCTGGTGAAGGTTGGAAGCTGCTGCAAAAGTTCTTGTTTTCTGAAACCTTTGCTATTAAATGTTATGTTTTAGTCTATACACAAAGAAGGATTATTTGAATAGATGTATTTAATTGTGGTCAAGTAGGCAAATGTAGTTCATAGTACTGAGGAATCATGAGTTACCAGTCCAGTGGATTCATTAATATTTTCCTTGAGTTTTGTTGCCGTTATACTTTAAAAGTCTATTTAAGGGATCTGTTCATAGTTATTACTAGAACATAATGACTGGGAAATCTAAAGGTATTTGGTTAAAAGAAGTTTTTTTAACATTCAAGCTACTTATTTGAGTAGTGTTAGTAGATTGTATGTGGAGTCCTCAGAAGTAAACATACTCTTGCACCAATTGTATATTAAAATTATTAATTGCCACTATTAAAGAGAGCTTCCAGTGCCAGAAAGTAAATGAGATGTGAAGAGGTGGAAGAAAAGAAGGCAATAAAATCAGTGTAGTGTATCTGAAGTTATAAGAATGAGTCAGATGGGTTTTGTTTTGTTTTTAAGTTTACTTTTGAATTCTGAATCAGTTTTCATCCTTAACCAATTCAGTCTAGTTTGTATGTAGCAATTTGTCTTAAGGATATCAAAAAGCCATGCTATGGAATTCCAGAAGTACTTTTTCTTTGCCCATCTCTTAATGAAGTTGATAAATGTGTTCTTGAATGCTTTAAATTTAATCAGGAGTATCCATCTACGTAAAACATAAATTTTCTTCATTGTCCCCGCAATCTATGACCATTGTTATCACCTGTTGTCTTCTCAGCAATTATCTGTTTTAGGGTGTGTAGAATGATGTTATAAAAGTATTACAAGAGGGTTTGTAGCAGTGTTGTATTACAAGAGTAAGTTTACTGAAAGGCATTGGAGAGTTAGTCCCTACTTGATAGAATATTAGTCCTTTTAGTGTACTTTAACCTCTTCAATTAAAAATTATATCAAGCAGCCCAAACTGTATTGAGATGCACCCTGCTGTGTGTCATACCTAATTTCTCTTTTCATGGTCTCAGCTATTTAAATTGCAAGTTCTTTGGAGAGGAATTTTCTGCTACTCTGCATATGCTACATGGGGGAATCTGTCTTTAGTTCTTGGCTTTGCAGGAAGCTTATAAATTTCTATGCTGATCATCTCAGTCATATGCTAACAATGGTGTGTAGGGTATAAAAGCCATAACGGTTTTATTATCATCTCTTCATTGTTTCTTAGGATGTTCTACCTAGCCCTGTAGCAACTCCATTTGGTTTTGACTGCAATTTAAAAAAATTCCATGTTACTTTGTATTATTCCTGTGCTTGTTTTCATTTTTCTTTATCTCTGCACCACCATCTTTACACTACAGCATTGTTCTTGGTGCTATGCAGGAAGAATCCACATTAGTATTTCAGGATTATTTTTGGCTTTTATAGTGTAAAATGATACATACTGGAATATTAAAATCCTGGTATGTTGAGTCAGTAAATTTTATGGTTGTGTTAATATTTCTCTGCAAGATGTTTCATATGTGCTTCCCTGCTGTGGTCACATTAGTTCTTTATGAACTGTTTCTGCCATACATACAATTAGGGAAAAAAAATCTGTCCTGATGTGGATTTCAGTTTGCAACATCAGCATAACTACAGAAACTCTTCCTTTGGGATCCACTGCAAAGAGCCTGGCTCCATCTTGTTTGCACTCTCCCTTTGGGTTTGTAGATATACCAATGAGGTCCCCTCATCCAGCTCTTAATTATCTTTGTGGCCCTCTGTTGGACTCTCCAGTATGTCCATGCCTGTCTTACTGAGGAGCACAGAACTGGATGCAACATTCCAGCTGTGGCCTCACCAATGCTGAGCAGAGGGGCAGCATCACATCCCTTGTATGGCTGCCAGTGCTCCTCTGACTGCAGCGCAGGATACCATTTGCCTTCTTTGCTGCAGGGGCACATTTCTGGCTCATGGTCAATGTGGTGTCCATCAGGACGTCCATCTCCCTTTCTAGCCAGGCCGCTTTCCAGCTGTGCAGCCCCCAGTGTGCACAGGTGCCTGGAGTTGTTCCTCCCCAAGGGCAGGACTTGGCACTTCCTTTTTTTGAACTACAGGAGGTTCCTGTCAGCCTGTCTGGGTCTCTCCAGATCGCAGCACATTCCTTTGGCCCTCAGCTTCTCCTCAGTTTGGTGTCATCTGCAACTCTACTAAGGCTATACAGTCTACCCCATTATTCAGATGCAACTGCAGATTTGCCCAAGAAGAAAACAGTAATATTTTCTAAATAATGATGTAGAATGTAGATTTGAAAATGTGTATTGAGATTGCTGGAGTGCTCCCAGCTGTGGGTCATCTTACTGACAGCACTCAGACTGCTCACAGATGCAAGTCCTCTGCTTCAGTGAGGACTTGGTTGCATTTTCTGATCAAATTTAAGAAAATGTTACATATTTCACAAAAGAGTTATCAGTAAATGTTTTTAAGCTGTTTTTGATAAAACTGGTGCTCTTCACCCAAACTGGAAGTTTCGCATGATTTCTGAATGTGTTAATGAGATGAGGAAATGTAAGCATGGCCTTGCTAAGGCTAAATCTGTGATGAATGTCTGCATCTGTGGATAAGGGATGAGCAGTGAATGACATCTTGACTGCAAGAAAGCTTTTGATACTCTCAGAATACTCCTGTATCCCATGAACAGGTCTGGTCCAGTGCACAGCTGGGTAGGTACAATACTGCTGGCATAGTCATGGGTATTGGGTAGAGCACAGCATTCTGCCTGGAAGCCAGTGACAAGCAAGGACTGCAGGGATCTGTACCAGGGCCTGCCCTCCCTCCCTTCCTTTATCCATGTGACAGTTTGCATTGTATCCTGCTTCTGCATTTGCACTGTCAAGAATATAGCCCATCTTCTCTCTGTGCTGCAGATTGTTTGCTTGTTGCTTCCCCCCCTTTGAACTCTCATTAGGATTTTCTTCCAGCTATATATTGCTAATACTAAGGAGTTGGTAAGAGGAGCAGCCAGGTAGAAGCACAGTTGGATTGATTGTTTAAGAGAGAACAGATTTAAAGGGGCTATGTAAAATGAACTTAAGTTTCTTTTTTTTTGAGCTTTGCTCCTTATTAGAAGTCAATATTCAAATGCATAGTATTAATTCTCAAAGAGCTGAGTAGACAGCATGGCAGCTGTCTACAACATACTACACTTGAGTACATGGTTTGATAATTTAAATTATTATGAATCATTAATCATTTGGTTTCAGGTAAACATCTTATTGGGCAGCAAATACATTTCTAATACTTCTCTTAATTTTCCTACATTTTTGTCCATTGCAATGATACTTACAGTTGTAATGCATCATACTTTAGGTCTCTGTTGATTTTCTCTAATATCTGGTTGTTTATTGTGATTTGAAATCAATTGGAAAGGAAAAAAATTCTGGGGTTTTGTGTGGTGTTTTTTTTGTTTGGTTGTTTTTTGGGAGAGGGTGTTGTGGGTTTTGTTTGTTTTCATATTTTACTCCAGAGAAAGCAGGTAGAGGTGTAGGGACAGTGTCAGAGGGGGAGTTGGTAGCAGGACAGCCTCTCTTACCACTCTTGATATGCAAAGGTCACACATTTTGTTCAACACTAGTGGACGACTGTTCTCTGTTCTTTCCCTTGTCAGAGTTACCTGTTAGTGTTGTCATCTTCTTTGTTTTGCTTCTCCTTGACAGAAACCAGAATCAAAGTGTCTTCATCTTTGGCTCTTTGCAGTCTGGGAACCATAAAGGATCTACTTGTCATCATTCTTGACACGTAAATTAGTTATCACAGATCCTTTTGCTTTGGGGAAACTCATTCTGTGCTTCCAAAGCTGGCAGTAGGTTTGAGCCTATCCCAGCAACTTTGGCTGTGCCATCTGCAGTCAATGAATTCCAGACTTGTAGGCCAGAAAGCACAGACCTTGGTTACGTCGCTGAAAAAGCAGACAGGAGTGGGTTAGAAGCCTCAGTTTTGGTTAAGTAGTAACAGGAAGACTAAGATTTGTGCTCTGCTAATGTGGGTCAGTTCAAATTGGCAACTGTTTAATTGTTTAGCTGTTTGTCTCAAGCTAGAAAGGTGGTGGACTTGTTTTCCTCCATTCCCTGCTGTTAATCAGCATACTAGTTTATTACAGAATTGGCTATGGGTGGTGGTTTTTTTTTGTTTGTTTTGGTTTTTTTTTTTTTTTTTTTTTTTTTTCCTATGGGTGGTGGGGTTTTTTTGTTTGTTTTGTTTTGGTTTTTTTTCATTTTATTGTTTGAGAAGTTTTGGTTAAAGATTTTTTTTGTCCAACGGCCTTCCTAAGTGATGTAATAAAAATTACTTATTTTTCTTTCCAAGTATATTTATCTTTGATCTTCATAGGTTGTTGCCACTGTTAGGCTAGGATTCTCTGCTATACAATTACAATACTGTGATCATATTTGTTATACTTAAGAGTATCTTTAACAGAAGGAGGGTAAGGCTGACTGCCTTGTTACCAGTAGTTGAGAAACCTCATTCATGCTTTGGGATGTTGAACTGATGAAATAATGGTTTTCATGTAATTTGTTTATCTGGGAATTGTGTTGGTTTTATTGCAAAATGACTCAATGAGTTTTGGTCAACTTTTGGAAGTGTAGTGTAGACACTGTGATAGAGTACATCTCTCATTTTCCTTCCCTGGAAATCTAGTTCTATTGAAACCCACAGCAAATGATGTTATTTTGTTTTCCTGTTTCATTTTTTCTTCAATGTTAAGAATTATTTTTTGTTTGTTGGACCTTTAAAGAGGGCATACTTTTCCTAGTTTTGCAGACTAGAATATGATTGTTAGGAAGCTGCAGGGTTTTCTTGTGTTCAGGCTACTAGAACACAAACTGTTTCCCTTCCTTTCTATTCCTTCTCTTAGGACCCTAGCAGGGAAAAAATGGTGCTTGAGGATCTTTGATTTTCCAGAGACCACAAAAATGCAGTGGGATTTGTTCTCTGGGATGTCTGAAAATAGGGGATGGAATAAAAGCATTTTCTAGACTGTTGTGTATCACATGCACAAACAATTCATTGTAGCTGGGATGTGTCATCCTGTGAATCTGCATGTGCTAAATGAATGTATTCCTTAGTGATTTATCTGGCAGATTATGTTACATATTTCTCTGTAGGAAGTGCTGAATAGAAATCTGGGATCATATTTCCGTCCCTATGCTTGTGGTGTTCAGTACCAAGAATGCTGCTATGCAATTTGTTATTGAAATATTAAAGGGAAGGTAGAACTAATGGGCTGGGGAGAGTAGCCTCCCTCAGGTTTTACAATTTCCAAGCACAAATTCATTAAAGCTGGTTTAAGAATGAAAAAGGAAAATGTTTTTCGAATCATTTATTGAAACTTTACCAAGTAATTTTTTTTAAAGTTTCCATATTCTGACTTATTTTCATCAAAAATACATATCAATTAATGTTCATTTTTATACAGTTTTATAATTGCTTCATACATGCTCAGTACAAAATGGAATGCAATAAAAATATAATTTCAGTTCTCTTGCCAGCTTTTTAAAAATTATTGTGGAAAGCTAGTTTTTCGATTATGCAGGAAATTTTTATGGTCTCTAAAGAACACAATTAAAGGTATGCAAAAATTTAAAGGGGAAAGTGAAGATAATAAAAAGCCCTTTTCTGAAAGAGATGAATTTTTTTTTTTTCTGAGAACAGAATTTTCTAAAAGAAAATAGCTAGCTTACCATTGTGACAAAATAATAGCTATCAGCTATTTGTAAGAAAAGTTGGACTTTGATAATAGCTCTAATGGCAGTGTCTGTGTTAGTGAAGCAGCTGGATACACTGGTAGTTGTGGTGTTGCTGTATGTGGAGAGTAGTAGTGTTACATGTGGTTTAGCATCAAACTCATTTTGGTTGGCTGCTTTCTCCTAAGTAAGGGCAGAACATGTCAGCACTTGGATTTCAAAGTGCTTGGAAGTGCCAGGCTTGTGTTGTTTTCTTCTGTCATCGGTGCCTGTAGGAGAGGAGAAAACATCCAACAAAATGAATTGAGAGTTGAACAGAAAAGTGATTGTAGAAACTCTTGGATAGAGAGTGTGGTCAGAGAGGTTGAAAACAATTTGCTCAACTGCTTCACTATAAAAACACTGGGCTGCATCTCAGAAAACCTTCAGAGTGCACCCTGAAAGCATTTGTTTTGCAAAGGCTCTTAGCCTTTTTCTCTGATGCACTGTCAGTTGTTATTCTTGTGAATGACACCAACGTAAAACAGAAATGACATTGAAATTGAGGTGGAAGAGTATAGTCAGTATTGGTTTCTGTTTTTTGGGGGGGCTAATTGGATAGTTTAAAGCCCTAGACTTCTCTAATGACTGGATATAGCAGAGGTGACATTGGTGTGCCATAACCTGGGTCACTGCTGCCTTCTAGAAGGAGAAAGAACTGCTGAAGCTTTTTCTATGCAAATCTTGATATGCCTTCCATCTCAAAATCTATCTCTGAAGTGGTGTTTGCTGCTCTGTGCTAACTGTACAGGATAAATCAGATTATCCCCATCAAGTGACTTTCCCAGTAGCCGTGTTGGTGATGAGGAGATGTCAGGGATGGGTTGGGAAAAGGAGGTTCTGGGTAGAGTAGGACCTCTCCCTCTTGGAAGCCCAGGGTTGTATCATCTGGACTTGGCTGTGACAGCACAGAGTGACCATGATACAAAGAGAAGCCATGCTCTCTAAGTGCCTGAATGTTGTCTCTGACTTCCCTTTATGGCCTGTTACTGAAGATGGCAAAAAAAAAAATCAATTTTCATTTAATTTGAGTTGTGATGTACATACAGAATCTCTTCGTGCCCTCTGAAGTGTAGAACACTTCAAAGATCAGCAAGCAACAACTTCTAGTTGTAAAGAAATACATTTTTATCAGTGCTAATCTCTAAAACCATACCACACTTCTGAAGATATATTTTCAAAAGTAATCTTCATGAGCTGCAGAATGTGCATGCATTTCAAAATCTTACATTTTTACTTAGGTAATAAACTGTAAAGACTGCGGTTTTGGAAGACAGAATGTGGATGTTGGGGAAATGGGGTGAATCAATCCTGTACAGAAATAGAGGTGTTTACTTATGAGGGGACAAATTGTTCTTTGAAAGGCCATCCTTTTCTCTACCTAATCCAGACCAATAAAACCACTCCATCTGTCCACCTTCAGAAAAGGTGGTAAAATGGTAGGATTCTATGTTGGCCAGTTTGCTACACTGTGCAGATTTAGCCACTGTTTTCTCCAGTTTTATGCAGTGGTGTTTCCTAGGAAGTCTGGTTGAGGACCCCATTACCTGATGTTATTGATCTGCATTTATTTGTACTCTAAATGCTCTTCTGAATATTGGGCTTTGGTTATCCTGGTGGTTGAATGATCACCTCATCTAAATTAACAGGAACTAATGTTTTGCCATAGATTTATAAAGTGAAATTAATGTCTTATGAAAGAGCAATGATGATACGTGCAAAGAATCACTAACCATGTCTACTGTGCCCTGTAGATAGTAGAGCAGCTAGTTTTGAAATTTGAACTTTTAACTGAGTGACTATTTTTCTTCTAGGAAGTAAGGTTAAACTTTCATTTGAAGATATAGAAATTAAATGTTAGCTTTCTAGGACACTATGAATCTGTTCGCAGGCTTTGTTCTAAGCTATGTTGACTGAAATATTTTTTCATTATAATAGGTATTTAAAAATTGTATCTAGATGAATCCCATCTGTTGTTATTGTCTGCTGTTATTGCTGTATTGTGCTGTCATATGCAAGAGAAAAAACAATATCATAATTAAAATTTAGAGGGCATACAAAGACTGCAATATGTTTGCAATATGTTTGCTAACTCAAAGTATTTCTCGACCAGGAATTTCTTAGTCTGATACCTTATGGATCAGTTTTCCCCCCCAAAAAACTGTACTAAATTAATTGGGGAGAATGATCTGTAAGTTCAGAAGACACTATCAAGAAAGAAGCAGCTGTTCAAAAATAATTAGAAATACATACTCAACAGTTCACTGAGAACATTTAATAGGTGCTCAAAAATAAATTATCATAGTTTGAAAAGTAAGACATTATTAGTGAGCTGACTCGTAACTGTGTGGCATAGAAAGGCAGTGACAGTGAATGGAAATAGTCTCAAGGTCCTGCAAAGTTGGATTTTGAACCTGTTTTTTTAATATTTCTATCAAATATATGGAAAACATTATAACTGTTACTGGTAGAAAGTTAGAGGTAAGAAACAGATAAACTAGACAGTTACTAATAAAGAGAACATAAGCTCATTAACTGAGCTAAGCTCAGGCGCATAAGATGTTTTTTAGTATGTCCAAATATAATTTTGTGTCTTGAAGTAATAAAGGCACACTATATTTTCATCTTTACTCCAGGACCATTATGCTTTAGCCTTCTTCCCCACAAGCAGGGAGTTGAAGTTATCACTAAAAGCTGGACTTGTCCTGTTACGCTTTGGCCAACAGGCCTCATACATCCAAGAGCTGCAGTACTGCAGCTGCATTATCTTTGCATTTGATGGTGTTCTGAAAAAATCTAGAATGCTGGCTCCAGATGGGTGTGCTTCAAGAAAGACATAGAAAACTGGAAATGATTCAGGGTAGGGTTTTAAGAATGATGAAGGAATTGGAAATGTGCTGTTTGCTGAAAGATTTAGGGCTCAGTCTGCTTAATTTAGCAAAATTGTGGTTAAGAGACCATTTTATCACAGTCTTAATGCATTCATTTAGGAGCAGAAATGTGATAATAGATAGTACCTTCTTCTAGCAAACGGAAATAAAACACGAAGCAGCAGCTTTGAAGTTTAATCAGCCAAATTAGTTTGGAAATAGGGTGCAAAATTGTAACCAGGAAGGGATATAAAAACTGGAACAATTTGCCGGTAGGTATGACTCATTTGCAAACACTAGAAATACTTAAGATTGCATGTATTCCTGAAAAACGCACTGTTGGGTTAGTTTGGTTCTAAAAGCACCAAACTTCTGCATGATTTTATAGCAGGAGTGATACATGTAGTGTGTTATAGTAGGGCTGAGATGTTTGTATGCAATCCTTGGTGATCACAGCTGCTTGTTCACTCTTAACAAGCTCCCACAGACGTGGACTTCCTTGAAGCCCGTGGGAATCATTTGTAAAAGCAAGGATTTCTCACACAGTAGACGCAGGTTACCAAGAAGAGAATATTTTTCCCTTCCCCCCACCTTTTCTTTATTTACATGGATTCAATTTGAGAACAGATGAAAAAAAAGTTATTAATTATTTAGTATAAAAGACATATTAGATTCAAGAAACTGGAGATATGAAAATAATTGGAGACTGAGACATAGTGAAGGAACACATTAAAGGTCCTTTTGTTATTTTTCCCTAAACATTAAATTATCTCTTTGGGGAGATAATTTACTGGACTGATGGATTATTGGTTCGACCCCATGTGAATTTCCCATATACTAACAGTGTTGGATTATACTCCATTATCCTCTGAGAAACAAAATCTGTAACTTTAATGACAGCTTGTAATGCAAAAGAATCTTTCTTTGAATGAAGAGGATTAAAAAAACCCTGAACAACCAGACTGAACTTTAACATAATTAGTTGTATCAGTTTTACTATAGCAACTGATTGTATCAGTTTTAATCATATCAGCTTAAAACTGGAGTGTACATTTTGTTCATGGAACTGTTGTTCTGATGTACTGGACAGATTTATAGTGCAGTTAATACCTCTGTTCCTTTAGATATGAGTTTCCAGTGCTGGAAATATACCCCAGGAAATCAGCCTATGTAACTGGATTACTTTCCAACTGCTGCAATTGCTTTTTCTGTCTTGTTTAGCTGTGAATGTTTTGAAACCATTTTGTAGTACAGTATACAGAACATGTTTATAGCCTGCAAGTTGCCAGTACATCTGTGCATGAGCTGCTTAGATTGAGTCATTGCTAGAAAAGCAAAAAAAAAACCAAAAACAAAAAAACCTTGAATCAGAGAGAAAGCTGCATAATTAGGGCATTGCCTTTATGTATCCTACTATGTAGATAACATGGAGCTGTCTGACTGGAGAGCGTGCTGGTGTAGACATTAAATTAGAGATCACAGTATTCAGAAGGTCTGCTCTGATAGCAAGCACTGTCTTGGGCTCTTCCACTTGATGGATAACATGAGACCAGCAGTACACTATGTACTTATCTTAAATGTCAGACTATAACTGTTCTTGAAAGATTAACATACACGATAATCTGATTTTTTTTCTGGTGTACATATCTAGAAGTTTATGAAACTTTTTAATGAGCCTTTTTTAAATAATAATTTTAAAATGCATGTCATGGAAGCAGAGACTTTGCTACCATATTTCTTATTAAAGGTATCTGATACTGTTTGATTCAGGCAGTTTAGCATAGTTCCAATAAACATCAATATATTTGTGTGTGGTGAAGCTTTATATTTCCCATAAGATTAAAAATATTTTGTTACATTGTTACCTTTTCCAATGAGCACAGTTTTGGTTTTTTGATCAAAGATGGTTAGATCATCTGTATATATTACAGATGTAGATTACATAACAACTGCACAAACATTGAAATCTAAAATTAGAAAATGGTACTTCTTATTACCATGTAAAACTTAAATATGCAGGACCAATCCATATGTTTCTTGCTAAAATTTTTATTTAGTAATTTTACTTTCTGAATAGCAGTGGTTCATGACTTTATATAGGATCTATTTGTACAGCGATATCAGGGACGAATTTCTTTGTGTATGTATATTTTAGTATTTTGAGGACTCAGTTTTTTCCTGGCTACCTGTTAAAATCCTTATTCTGTTTCAGAAATGTTACAGTTTGCATTGATAAGGTAAATTAATATGAAACTGGTTTAAATTTATTCTTGATACTTGCTTAAAATTGAGTGGAAAATGTGAATACTTTTATAGTAAGTATAAAACCATCCTATTAATGACTCAATTGAGTATTTTAGGATAATTTATTGTTCACTGGAAATGCAGGAGGGGAAAAGTAGCTGTGTTCTAACAGTGCTAACACAGTCACATATTTCATATATTCCACAAGTAGTACAAGTAAGAAATCACAAGAGTAATTTGATGACATTTTTGGCATTTGTTTTCCTTTTTCAGTCAGTGGCAAAGACTGGGCGATTGCTGATTAGCCATGAGGCTCCCTTGACAGGAGGATTTGCATCTGAAATCAGTTCCACAGTTCAGGTACACAGGTTATTTGTTTTTACGTGTTCTGTGTGGATGAATATGTTTCCCCATAGAAGAAATACTTAACTCTACATTAGAAGTTGCGGTTTTATATTTTGTAAAAGTTATTCTCTTTTGCAGTTTTGTGCATGCTTGCCTTTCTTTAGCTGAACAAATGAGAAGTCATGTACCTACTAGGCATTGTGCATAGTGTCTGCTAAGCAGAAATTTATCCCCCTAAAAAAAAGGGATAATATGCACTGGAGATGCAGGGGGAAAATCTTAATGTGTAGTCTGGTTTTAATATTCTTTCTTATTTTGCTCATATGCTTATCCCTTGAGCTTCTTAAAAATACATTTTAGGAATGTTGAAATCAGACACAGAAAAAGCATTCCACACAGACACAGTGTAACACACTGTGACACACAGTGTTCAGAGATCTCCTGAGAAAAGTCTGCAGAAGTTGTTCACGTGGGTTGTGGTGATTCTCGTGCACGTGTTGAGCTTGTACGCACAGAGCAGCTTGGAAAGGCTGAGATGTACATCAGCATCAATTACATCTGGAACATTAGGTTTTGGAAGTCCTTTTGAGCTTTCTGATGTGTTTTATACCTGTATCTCCTTGGAATTTTCTCCTTAACTTGATTTCTTTCCTGTGCAGATCAGTAGTTCTAGTTTCCAGAAACATCTAAATTAAGTGTGTTCATCACTATCTGATGACTGTTTTTTGATTATTTCAGAATAGTTAAATTATTGGACTAGAGTGAAATGGGATTGTAAAATTCACAAAATATAAATCATGTAGGCAGTAATTAAAACTTGCTAATTAGCCTTTTTATGGGAAGGAATAGAGTTATTAGTTCTGGGAGTATAATTCTGAATTAAATAAGCAGAAGGAATCAGAATACTATGTTTCTTTATCTTTGTGGTACAGTTTCTTTTAAAGAGTAGTTGCACTAATTTTAACGTAATTATATTAGGGTAAATTCATTTTGTCTACTAAAATGTTTTCTACATTAAGAATCAAATATTTGGTTTCATGGAGACTTCACAGCAGCCCTCCAGTATCTGAAGGGAGCTTTACAAGGAAGCTGGAGAAGGGCACTTCATCAGGAACTTCAGTGATAAGAAAGAGTCATGGATTCAAACTGAGCAAAGGGAAATTCATGTTAAATATATGGAAGAAATTCTTCACTGTGAAGGTGGTGAGGCACTGGAATAGGTTTCCCCAAGAAGCTGTGAATGCCCCATCCCTGGAGGTGTTCAAGGCCAGGTTGAATGGAGGAGCTCTGAGCAACCTGGTCTAGTTGAAGATGTCCCTGTCCATGGCAGGGAGTTGGAATGAGATGAAGGTCCCTTCCAATCCAAGCCATTCTATGATTCCATAATTTTTCATCCTTCTAAATGATCAGCATTTGACCGCCTTTCTTTAGTAGATATCCTCTGATTAAACTAAGGCTAATAAAGCCAGCTAATAAAGCTGGCAGAACCTTATTCTGCCAGCTGTGAGTGCAGAAAATTAATTTTCTTTATAAATTCTCACAAAAATATGAAATAGACTCAACCAAAAGAGCCTCTCTTCTAGAATCTTGTATTATTATTGACACTTGAGGAGAAAACTATTCTAAAGTAAGCAGCAAAGTCAAAATCTACCATATAACAGAGGAACGCTTTTATGGTGGATAAAAAAGTGAGTGGAGAAAAAAATCTTATCAGTAAATACTGTTGGAAAAACATGGGATGGCCAACATATTGCTAAAATTACAATATGAGTTTTTAAATGTCTGACCTTCACTGAAAAAGCTACCTATCTGATTGATCCTTCTTGAGGTGTTGTTTTTCATATCAGAGATATATCTGACAAGTATCACTTGTTTAGAAAACAAAGTTGAAAATGCTTTAGTAAAGGGCTATTTATCTCTGTCAATATTGAAAGAAAATATTTGTTTCATTATAGTTGCTCATAATTTTATATTCATCTTTCTTTGGAAACTAGGCTTTGTATCTTAAGAATTATTGGTCTATTAGGTATGCTCCTTCAGAATAAATTTGAATATAATTCTTTGCCTTTGCATTTATCCTATAAATGCAAAGTTTCTTTAAATGACAAGTGTCTTTAAAATAAATTGCTTGACTTGACTCTGTGTTATAACCATTTTGTCATTACTCTGTATCTCCATTCTTGAAGATTCTATCATCCATACTAAAATTTTGATATGAGTACTTTAAAGATTTTACTGCAAAAGAGATTAAAATAAAAAGGTACAACTTTTTAAAGAACAGTATTGCTTTAGGCGTAATAAAGACTTTTCCTTTCTTATTCAGTTAAAAATCTTGACCTCTTAATGATCAAGTTAAGTCTGTATGTCTAATATCACTGTACTGTAAAAATGAAAACAAAAAGTGAAATTCTCTTTTGCTGGATATGATGCATACTGAGGAAGCCAAAAATTGGAGATTGCAATTGGCTTTAGTTTCTTCTTACACATGGAAGTAATAAGACTTCAATAAAATATGTCCAGTTGGATTAGATGGTTAGTTTCCATATTGTTATTCCATCCTTGCTGTGAGGTCTCATCACAGAAATAAGGTGGATAGAAGTATATAGGCTATTTTAAAAGTTAGTGGTCACATACACTTCATGTGATATATAATTCAAGGAAAAGAGATCAAATGGTAATAATGGCTTTCACTCACAAACTATAGGAAAAATACATAGAATATTTTCCTTTTTGCATATGAGAGATTAAAAGCAGCATTTGGAGAGTGTGTTAAATCAGATTTGTTGTGTGTTGAGTACAGAATATTTTAAAGGGGTAAGTTACTGCACTGAGTGGTCATTTGCTCTGCTCAGATGTAAAAACTAAACCCAAGAAAAGATGGTATACTTAAAACTCTACATGATACAGCTTTGCCCTTTGCTTCAATATTTCATATGTGGTCTCAGTGGGTATTCTGGAGTGAGCAAGAGATACCAGGACAAATTCAGTACAGGTATAGTTAAAAGTCAAAATAGTTTCTATTCTGTATAAAAGCTTGCAAAACTGTCATGTTCAGCAGAGGAAGGGTTAAACTTGCATAAAGCACAGTTTGAGAAGCATTGGGAAAGAAGCCCACTGAGCTATCACTTCCAAAATAATGAAGAATTGTGTGTGGAAATCATCAGTATATTAATCATTCGTAATACACAGAAACATAAATCCAGTAACTGTATCCTGTTTAAAAACAAAAATTAAAAAAAGAAAAGAGAAACAGGCAGGATGGAGACAGCTAGCACAAAGAGTAAGAGACTCTTCAGATTACTTCACAGGGTTGCTGCCTGCCAGCACTGGGAACTTGGTATGGGATTCAGGAGGAAGCATTTTGGAATCATACAAGCCTTGTGGGATGTTTAGAGAAGGAATCAAAACTGGAGAGATGTGAGGGCCAAGGTGGTTTGGGGAAAACAGATATGGGAAAACAGAGAGAGAAAAGGATAAAAAGGAAGCTTGTATTGTGGCTTCAATAATATGGTGGTTGCTATTTTCTGATAGGGCTGAAATAAATTCAGGGAAGTAGCATATACCCTCTGGCATTGATCCTGCAAGTACAGGAAATGTACATCTCAGGAAGATATTGGTGGTTTTCTACCCATTCTCTGCAAGAAATGGCTAAAATTATTAAAAATGGAAAATTATTCTAATAATTTTTTAATGTTTTTATTTAAGGAATTTAAATTTTCTTTTAGGATTTTCGATTTTTGTGTACATTTATGCCATTATAGCTAGATACACCGTGAAAATATATACTGTTATTAAAATAAAAGAAATGTGTATGAGTAAAGAAATTTGTTAGCTGACCTGGTAAAAGTCACTGCTGTCTATAAAGTAACAAGTCAGCACATTGTTTTTTGTAGGCAGTTGCACAGATGCATCATTCTTGCAGGAACAGAGCAATTCTGATTTAATTGTGGTTCCTGTCTTTAGCACAGTTTCTTTTCTTACTGCCTGATAAGTTCTTTGTCCTTGGGCACCTGCCTGCACAGTGATGTTGGTCAGCTACCAAAGCAATGTACAGGTGAGCACAGCACAGTCCTCAGGAGCCCTTCCAGAGGACTCTCAGAATTGTTTCTCAGAATTACACAGAAGTATTGGTCTTCCAGAGGACTGGTATCAATCAGAGGATAGGACTCAGAAAACTCAGTGAAATAACCTGTTTCTGATAGTTGAGTTACATGATCTTTTTTTTTTTTCCAAATCTTGCATTCTCTACCTACAAATTGGATATAACAATTTGACTGTTTGATCAGTGATGCTTTAGATTTCTTCCTCCTGCAGCAAAAATTAGGCCTAATCTCCAGTAAGTGGTGTAATTTCCTGCTAGAGTGTGGCATTAGGGGAAACTATCAGATGAGCTGGTTTTGTGAGAAGCATTTCAGGAAAAGGAAAATTGGGTGTATCGTGAAATACCTTTTTAAGACATAAGAGTTCCACAGCAGTTTTATCCTAAAGGAGGTTACCATAGGAAAAAATGTGCCCAAAAAAGTTAAAGAACAAGAAAAAGAAATGTGGTGATTTCAGCAGTATGAACATTTAAAATAAACTGACCTGGTACTGACTGATATTGAACAGGAACTGTGTTGAGTAACTATTATTTGACAGAATCCTAATGAAAAATTTCACCCTTCCAACAAAATGCTTTCAGAATATTTGTCCCAAATACTTCTTTATCTGTCTTTAGAAATTGGGATGTTTAGATATTCCAAACAGTTCCCTCCCATGAGGAGAAGTTAAGGAGGGATTTCCCAAGCAAGCTGTAACAGTCCTCTGTGAGTCTCTGTGGTGCTTTGAGGGAGTGAATGCAGTACAGTACTTAAAAATATCCACAGGACCAGGTTTGAGTTTCAGATTATGCACCTGTGTTCGTACTTTGTGCCAAAGGAACTAAAGAATAACTTTATCTCTGGGATTGATTTTGAAGTTACAGTGCATAGCATCAGATTTTATGCTGGTGCCACTTGAAATCTTATTTTAATGAACATGGTGTAAACTGCTATCAAAAGTCTGACTTTACTCAAAGCAGTGATTCTGGTGTAATCGTTATTCATTTATAGGTAAATGTTTTCATTCTCATAAGGTGTATTGAAGCAAATTGCCTTTTGAACTGACCTTTGAGACATAATAGAATGTGTATGTGTTAAGAAGCTGGAGGAGCTTGAGGTACAAATTGTTACAACTACCTAATTATGGAAATGAAGGAGATTTTAATTGTTCTCTATTCAGGTGGAGAAATAATAAAAAGACTCAAATATAGTTCCCTGAGTTGATTAGAAAAATAATTGAGGACAGCTTGGGCAGCTTTTCGTAGGACACAAACCCTTTTCACTGAGTACCGTTTCATGGAATGGCTAAAGAAAGAGGCTCTGGACTAAATGTAACATAAATATCCAAGGTAAAGGCTCACTAAAATGTGTAGGTACAGGAGTATGGTTGTTCAGCTGATGTAAGAAAATTATTGCATCTGAATTGATGTTTTTTAACTTCCTTTGACACAATTACAATACAGTAAATCACCATTACAATGGGCAATAAAATTGGAAGAGGTGAAATATTGACACAATGTGGTCCTTCATTTGTTATCCTGTTTAACTTTCACTATCACTCTTTTGGTACATCTAGCAGCAATCACACACTACAATATAAAAGTCTGGTTTTATAGCTCACACCATCAGTTTCTGTCAGTAGGAGTGTGATCTAGAAAATATTAGTATAGAATGTAAAGGAAAGCTAGAATAAATACAGGCAAATAAATTCAAGGTGGTCATAAATTGTTTAGTAATACAAAAAAGAACAGGGATTTGAAGGAAACGAAAATCAAAGTACACAGAAATAAGCCATAATGATGAAAACCAATGAGATTATTTCTTAAGTGAGGGATTGGGAGCAGTAAGGGAAATACCAGCATAAAGTTGCAATTCAGTGACTGGAGACAAAGGTACATGAAAATGTTGCCTGTGTTTATTAAATGTGACTCTAAACAGTTCAGCAAACTCCCAATTTATGATGCAGGATGAACTAGAAGCAATTTTTTCTGAGTCTGAAGTCTTGTATAGCATTGAGTGTCAGCATATTTTGTTACACAATGTAGAAAATAAAGGTAAATAGACAAAATGTTACAGACTTGGGGTTTCTCAAAGGAAATGAAGCTTTGTTATTCTTCTGTTTTAAAAAAAAGGTTTATGCACTATGAAGCTGCTCACTGCTATAGTGCCTGCACAGTCCTGGGTCTGGGCCTGTGAGCCCAGCTGTCGGGATTTGGTGGTGGTGTTTGTCAGGCAGAGATGACCTTTTCCTGAATCTGCATCACATTTAAAAGAGAACCAAAATCTAACAAACAATGCCTGTTCACAGGGTGATGCCTGGAACATTCTTCACACTACATCTATGAGGCCAAAACTGTTTTGGATGTTGCACAAAAGTCTCTTATTATAGTTTGTCTCACTGCATGGAGGTATCTTAATTTTCATTTGTCTTACATTCTGGCACCTATACCCATACAGATGTCTTGGTTAACAACTAGGAAATGCAGTAGAGAATGTGAGAAATTCAACACAGGATGAAGTGAACTTCTAGGATGTTTTGTTTG